>NC_071103.1:42360000-42562500 GCF_024256425.1 Clarias gariepinus
CAAGGTGCCAAGGTTTGTAGGAACAGATTGAACCATTTAACACAGCTCTCTCTCTCTCATTCTCTCTCTCCATCTCCTTGTAATAGCACACCTCTAAACTTTACCAGGATAGCCTCAAGTGTGGGAGCACACACACACTCACACACACACTCACACACACACACCCACACACACACACACACACACACACACACACACACACACACACTTCTACTGTTTTATTGTTGTCACCTTCTTGACCTCAACTGTGTTACCATATGCCACCACACCCACACACTTGTATGCACACACACACACACACACACACACAGACACACACACATCTGGAGAGAATCTTAGTTTTAGACATTAGACATTTGGAGAAGTCCAGAGAGTGAATCGAAATGCAGAGTAGGAGAGAAAGTCGGGATGTTAAGCAGAAAGAGAAATAAGGACTAGGAAGTTAAAAGAAAAAGAGATAGAATAACAGAGACAGGGAAATGTGCTTGGGTAGGAGAAGCCCAGACAGGGAGAATAAAAGATAGACAGAGATGAACATGACTTATGTGGTCACAGGGGTGATAAACCAACTGCAGTACGACCAGCAGCAACCAACCATAACCCAGGGTATGGAGAGCTGGGACACTGACACACTGACAATAAAGAGCGACTATAAAGACTGCTCTTATTATAGCACATTCATGCTCCTCCTTCATGATAACCAGATGCTCCTCAAGATCATACAATGACACCTGTACAACAATTATCCGTCTGGCTTCCAGTAAGGTCATGGAGGTTGTGACTATACTCCAAATATCTGCACTGAATCTCAGGCAAATGCTGTGATTCCTGTGTGGATGGGGTCTCTTGGGAGGAGAACATGACAACTCCAAGCAGTCCTCAAGCCCTCAGTACTGGAGGTGCGAGGCCACAGTGCTAACCACGATTCAAGATGAATTGCTTTGTCTTGGTCATACAGTTGCATTGATTAATAAAAAAAAATAAAAAAACTTGAGACAAGGAAAAGTAAAAATACAAGAAATAAAAGCAAAAATAGAATTAAATATAGCACACTTTTTACATATTGCACTAAAAATATAATCTGTATCCTGATATTGCACTTGAAATGTAGTATAAGTAAATATAAAATAATATTGCATAAATGTACTGATAAGATATTGCACTTGGACTTGGAACTTATCTTGAGTTGTGGGAACAGTAGTGTCCGAAAGTATTATTGAGCATTAACTACTGACAGTGGTTAATCCCTTAGTGAAAGCGTTACAGAGATGAGTTATATAGTTTAATGGCCGTTGGGAGAAAAGATCTCCTGTGGCGCTCTGTAAAACACCTGGTCATGATCAGTCTCTGGCTGAAATGGCTCCTTTGGTTGGAGAGAACACTGTGTAGCGGGTGAGAAGGATTGTTCAAGATTGTGTGTATTTTGGACAGAATCCTCCTCCTTGCCACGACATCAACAGAGCCCAGCTCCATGCCCAGGACAGATCCGGCCCTTTTAATGAACTTGTCCAGTCTGTTTTTGTCTGCTGCTTTCATGTTGCAGCCCCAGCAGACCACAGCGAAGAAAACGACACTGGCCACAACAGATTCATAAAACATCTGAAGAATGGTATTGCAGATGTTGAAAGACCTGAGCCTTCTCAGAAAGTACAACCGGCTTTGTCCTTTCTTGTAGAGTGCCAATGTGTTAATTAACCAGTCCAGTTTGTTATCCAGATGCACTCCCAGGTATTTATACTCAGAGACCATGTCCACTTTCTTTCCCTGGACAGATATCGGAGCCACAGGGGTTCACCTTTTCCTGAAGTCGACCACCAGCTCCTTCGTTTTCTTGATGTTGAGTTGTAGGTGATTACGCTCACACCAGAAAACAAAGTCATACACCACAGACTGGTACTCGGAGATGTAACCATCCTTAATACATCCCACCATCACAGAGTCGTCAGAGAACTTCTGGAAATGGCATGATTCTGAGTTATATTTAAAGTCAGATGTATAGAGGTTGAAAAGAAATGACAGAACAGAGACAGAACAGTTCCCTGAGGAGCACCAGTGCTGAAGATCAATGTGTCAGACACGCAGTTTTGTAATCTGACATACTGGGGACGGCATGTCAAATAGTCCATGATCCATGAGACCAGGGGAGTGTCGATTTGCATGGTTTTTAGTTTTTCCCCCAGTACTGCCGGTCCTATGGTGTTAAAGGCACTGGAGAAATCGAAAAAAATAATCCTAACACTGGTCCCAGGTTTGTCGAAGTGGGAGGATGTAGCAGATGTATAATGGCATCATCTACTCCCAGGGATGGCTGATAGGCAAACTGAAGAGGGTCAAGAGAGGACTTCACCTGGGGACGAAGTGTACCTTCATGATATGTGATGTTAGAGCGACTGGCCTGTAGTCGTTCTGGGCAGAGGGTCGTGGTATTTTGGGGACAGGAACAATGCAAGATGTTTTCCACAGGGCAGGGACTTTCTGTACAGCCAGACTCAGGCCAAACAGGTGCCGTAGGACCCCACAAAGTTAAGGAGCACAGGATTTCAGGACCCTTGGGTTGATTTTATCCGGACCTGCAGCTTTTGTAGGGGAGAGCCTGCTCAGTCTGCGTTTTACCTGGTCATCTGAGATGTTGATTGATGGAAGTGCAGAAGAAGTAGTTATCTGTGTGGGGGTGGATGGTGGAGCAAAAGGAGAGGGGCCTGTATTAAAGCTGAAGTTGGAGGTGGTGTGAGACATATGGACATCAAATCTGTTAAAGAAGGTGCTGAGATTGTTAGCACATTCCACACCACCCTCAATATCTTGGCCGCTCGTCTTGTAGCCAGTAATGCTCCTCATGCCTCTCCACACCTCTCTCATGTTGTTGTTCTTTAGCCTATGTTCCAGTTTTTTGTAGTAAGACTCTTTCCCCTCCATGATTTTGCCAGTCAACACTCTTTGAGCCTTCTTTGCTGCTTCCTTATCACCAGGCCTAAAAACCCTTTTTTTCTCATTTAAGGAAGCTTTAATGTCTCGAGTGACCCGGGGTTTATTGTTGGGGAAACAGTGAATCTTTCTCATAGGTTTCACTATGCCAACATGCCACCCTGGTGTGTCTGTGCCATTCCTGCCCTAAGAAAGAGCACGGACAAATCTACTCTCCCACCGCTCCCAGGTATGAATGTTTGTGTGTTTACTTTTTTTGGTGAAAAATTAAAACATTGAGATTTGATGTTATGTGTTTGTTTATAGGAGCTGATTAGGATGACTATTGTTATTTTGTCTGATGAGTAAATACAATATTCAACATAAAGTAGGGTGCACTTTTTTTTTCGTGACTGTAAGACTGTATTTTCCCATATTAAGGGCATAAGAATAGAAGCAATAAATGTGTGTGTATGTGTGTTTGTGGGTTATCTTGTGAATTTCCAAAGACCTCTCTCAACCTCTCTGTCCCATTCTGCCTTCTTTCACCACTTGGTGTTATTCTAATCTAGAAGTTCTAAAAGAATAATCTGGCCTGAAAGAGGGGATGAAAAGAATACATGAGAGTGAAGAAAGAGCAATCAACATGGAATCATCTTCTGCTGACAGAATTCACAAAAAATACATCAGAATGTTTTCATCTCTCTCTCTCTCTCTCTCTCTTTCTCTTTCTATATATATATATATATATATATATATATATATATATATATATAGACATTGCTCATTGCTTAGTGTCCTTCATGGCATTCTGTTGTGGAGAATAGATGCCTTTCTAAGAGATGATTCTGTATAATGGTGATAGAATTTTATTTAATAAGTCTAAAATTATAAAATGTGAGTTTAAGCCTATCCCAGGAAGAACCCTAATATGGGATGGTTGTTGTTAGTTAGTTGCAATGTTGTGATATTGTGATAATTTTCAACATCAGAAAAACTGTGCTTTTAAAAGTTTATCAAAAAAGTCTTTGATAAAATGAATTTAAGAAAAGTGTAAATGAAGGACTCAAATAAAAAAAATGCAAATACAGCCTCAAAAAAATCCTCTATGGTCAACATGCAATGCCCCCACTGCAGCGAGTCATGCCCAGGCCATCAATTTAGTTTTAAATTCGTTTTTGCAGCATCATGTTAGGGGCATTTGTTATTCAATTATGCACTGCAGTCAGTGTTGTTCTGATGTAATTTTATCAAAATAATTCTAACCTTTAAAAACAGCTCTAAACAGTTAGGGGGTTAAGGCTGTGGTGGATGCCCTTCCTGACACAGCCCTCCCTAATTTATCAGGTATTGGGACTGGCACTGAGACTGACTTGTGCAGGCTTCTGTGACTGGGGCTGTTCCCTTTCAAAAGCTACACTCGATGCTGCGCGAAAGGGCTATGCGAAACGTTTCGTTGTAACTGATTGTGAAGCACGTGTGTGTCAAACGCCAAAATTTTTGGCATATATAACCTCGGTTAGGTGACCTCATTTGATTAGGTGCACCTGGAGGTTATAAATAGGCTTCAGGATCCACTTTTTTAAAAAGAAAGCAAAAATAGGAGAAAGGAAAATAGGAGGTGTCTTATTACTCACCAGAAAGATAGCAGGGTTAGACACGAGTTTGTTGCTCTGTGTAGAAGATTATCTCGCTGAGGGCGATCTCATCGCTTTCCGTTGTCAGTGTTTGGGGGAAGAGCACGCTATCTCGGGCTTGAGGAAGCAGGTAAGTATTGCGATTTCTCCCTATTAAAGTCCCTCGTTCTTAAAACAAAACCGCAAGCCGCGACGCATTTTTCTTGTGCATATCTGGAGGAAGCGCACAAGACAGAATTTTTCTTTTCTCTCGCTGGATCATGAGTCCTTTACCTTCCATTTCTTAAGCGCGCTTCGGCGCTTCTTGGGAAGGGGGGAAGAACTTTCTCTCTCGCTTCCGCGGAGATGGAAACTATTACTTCAGATCCTCTAGTGGTAACATGCGGTCTAACGCGTACACCTCGAATCGCCGTAAAAATAAATAAATAAAATAAATCCCCCAAACGCTCAAGGTCAGACGACAGGTGCCTGTCGGTGGCCGGAGGAGGGGCCTCAATTATGGCCCCTCCCCCTCCTGGCGACCTCCATGAGTTAACTCTTTCATGGAATTTAACCCGCATTTATCTCGTGTTTTTGTGCTATTGACATCAATTTGTTTCAATGTCATTGATGAAAGCGCGGTCCTTTATGATGATGTCCCAGATCAGAGAAATGCTTGAAATCTCTCCTGGGAGCTCATCCTCCCGGGAAAAATCCACACTTCCCACCAAGCATGTAGACTAACATCTTCGTTGGTGGGAGGAGATTTTCTAGGCAGCGGGTCAGCCTGGTGCTGTCCTGCACACAAAGGCTTTGCAGGCATACCGGACTGACCTACTGAGAGCTGAGAACTGGCAGGAGGCCGAGTTTCAATCTCTGCCACCATTGGTGTTTAGGGGAGCAGCGGTCTCCAGCGAAATGTTAGGTGTTCGGTCCCTTCCTCCCATGTTCAGGATGCCGAACATCTTAACACACCCACCTAGCCGAAGTGTCAAAATTTGTGCACCTTGTAGAGTGGCCGGCAGCGGGGAACCTCCTGCCAGGTATGTCTCTTTAGGTACGAAGCACTGTGGAAGACCAGCACCTCAGGAGACCGGTGTTCAATTCCCGCCGCAATTGTTGTTTTAGGAGACAGTGGTTTCAGACAAAGTGTTGAGTGCTTGGTTCCCTCCTGTCGTGTTTCAGGACACCGAACACCTAACAGCCACCACCATCACCACCACTCCTCCGCCTAGCTAAATGACGGATCCATTATAGCACCCTAAAGGAGGCCAAGCTAGGCCAGGAGGTAACTTCACCACTCCTAGAGTGATTTCAATGGTTCTCATTCAAGGGCCAATCCCCAGAGGCAATAAGGGTTATGTGCCGAGAGTGTCATACCCTTTCTATGTGGTTCAGACCCTAGTCTTTGACTCTGGGTGCCACTCTAGGTCTGTGTTGTCGTCGCAGATTGCTAACGACAGACGTTTTCCATTTACAGGCTGGGGTGCGGCCATAGATGGCCGTCCAGCCCAAGGGATCTGGAGGGGTCATCTTTTTGTGTGGCATATCTGGCCCTAGAGCTATTCTGCATCCTCGCCCAACTTTCTTCTGCAGTTGTTCTCGAAGCCTCTGTCCTCCGCCATTACAGCTCCTGAGCAGTAAGACTTCATTCACGGTGTCTAGTTCATGCTCTTAAAAATTTACAGCACACCACCGCACTAGCCAGTGGGGTAAATCAGAGCAAGTTTCATATGTCATGGGGCCGTGGCTGAAGGGCAGCCGCCACTGGACGAGTCGGGACAAGTCTAAGTATGTCATGCGGCAGGCCTTTTCCGCAAGATATCTGTCAGGCTTCATAGTTGGATACCAGGCCCGCGGGTCCCCGAGTCAGCATCCCTGAATTATGTCTAAGACTCCATGGGGGGACTGTGCGCACACTACACATTTAGCCCCATAGACTCCCTCTGCAAATGCATTGATGAAATTAACAGTTGGATGTGCCAGAATTTCCTTCAATTAAACAAGGAGAAAACTGAAGTCATTGCATTTGGAAACAAAGATGAAGCTCTGAAGGTGAATGCATACCTTTACTCTAGGGGTCAGATAACAAAAAAATCAAGTCAAGAATCTTGGAGTGATTCTGGAGACAGACCTTAGTTTCAGTAGTCATGTCAAAGCAGTAACTAAATCAGCATACTATCATCTCAAAAACATTGCAAGGATTAGATGTTTTGTCTCAAATCAAGACTTGGAGAAACTAGTCCATGCCTTTATCACCAGCAGGGTGGATTATTGTAATGGTCTCCTCACCGGCCTTCCCAAGAAGACCATTAGACAGCTGCAGCTCATCCAGAATGCTGCTGCCAGGATTCTGACTAGAACCAGAAAATCTGAGCACATCACACCAGTCCTCAGGTCCTTAAACTGGCTTCCTGTAACATTTAGGATAGATTTTAAAGTACTTTTACTTGTTTATAAGTCACTTAATGGCCTAGGACTTAAATACATTACAGATATGTTCACTAAATATAACCCTAACAGACCGCTCAGATCGTTAGGATCGAGTCAGTTAGAAATACCAAGGGTTCACACAAAACAAGGGGAATCCGCCTTTAGCCATTATGCTGCCCGCAGTTGGAACCAGCTTCCAGAAGAGATCAGATGTGCTAAAACATTAGTCACATTTAAATCTAGACTCAAAACTCATCTGTTCAGCTGTGAATTTATTCAATGAGCACTGTGCTATGTCCGAACTGACTGTACTATTTTATGTTTCAATTATTTTTTTTAACTGTTTTATTTTTATTTTAAATCATGTTTTTATTAGTTTTAATTAGTCTTTTATTAATTTCTTTTTTTATTAAATTTTAATTAGTTTAAAGTTTTGTTGCAAACTGCATTTATTTTTATTTTAAATGAAATGTAAAAGTTTTTGTTAAAATATCTTATTGCTATTATCTTTTATTTTATTTCATGTTTATTTTATTTTCTTCTATGTAAAGCACTTTGAATTACCACTGTGTATGAAATGTGCTATACAAATAAACTTGCCCTGCCTTGCCTACACAACCCTGGGGGTCCAGACACTTGCAGTGCGGCGGAGTGGGTATTCTTGTTCCTATAGCGCTTTCGCGCAGCATCGAATATAGCTTTTGAAAGGTCTCGGGTTACTTTGCTGTAACCCTGTTCCCTGAAAAAGCGGGAACGAGATGCTGCGCTCCAATGCCACACTGCATGCATGACTGGACAACCTTCAAATCAAATTCAAATTTCAAATCAAATTCAAATTTTATTTGTCACATACACAAACATACACAGTACGAAATGTAGTGAAATGCATTATACGACTGCCATTGACCCTAAAAGAGAGTTAAATTTTACAAATAAGAAATAAATATGAATAAAAGAAATACGATAGAAATTAAATTAAAAAATTAAATTAAACTAGGAAAAATAGAACTAAAAATAAAAATAGAAATGTGCTAGGAAAAAATAGAACTAAAAATAAAAATAGAAATATGATGTACAAAATAGAAATATACTGTGCAAATTGAAATATACTGTACGGTGTGTGCAAATATGCATAGAGCAAAGTGTCTTAGTGCAGAGGTTATTAAAGTGTCTTTGTTCACTGGTCCAGGATGTAAACGTAAAACTGTAAAATGTGGTGTAGTTGTGAAGGTAGGTGTGCAAAGTTATTAAAGTGTCTTTGTGCAATGGTCCAGGATGTAACGTACGACATGTAGTGTATATATGAAGGAAGGTGAGCGTGTAATTGTCCATAGTGTTCATGGATGTAAGAAGATTGATAGATTTGACCAATTATGAAAATATTGTGTAGTTCTGCATAGTGGTGTGGTTGTGGTTGAGAGACCTTATCGCCTGCGGGAAGAAGCTCCTCCTCAGTCTCTCTGTGTTGGCCTTCAAGGAGCGGAATCGCTTCCCAGACCGCAACAGAGTAAACAGTCCGTTATTGGGGTGGCTGAGGTCCTTCACGATCTTCCTGGCCTTGGTCAAGCACCGCTTGCTGTAAATCGATTGCAGGTCAGGGAGCTCGATGCGGATGATGCGCTCAGCTGATCGCACCACCCTCTGTAGAGCTCGTCTGTCCTGCATGGTGCTGTTCCCGAACCAGGTCGTGATATTTCCCGTCAGGATGCTCTCGATGGTGCAGGAGTAGAAATTCCTGAGCACCTTGGAGGGCAGTCTAAAGTCTCTCAAGCGTCTGAGGTGGTAGAGACGCTGCCGGGCCTTTTTTACCACGGTGTTGATGTGACAGGACCATGCCAGGTCCTGCGTGATGTGAACACCGAGGTATCTGAAGCTGTCCACTCTCTCCACTGGGCTCCTGTTGATGACGGGGGTCTGGTAGTTCCTCACCTGCTTTGTACTAAAGTCCACTATCAGCTCCTTTGTCTTACTGACGTTCAGGAGGAGATTGTTTCTCTGGCACCAGTTCTCCAGATTTCCAACCTCCTCCAGATAGGCCGTCTCATCGTTGTTTGTGATCAGGCCCACCACAACAGTGTCGTCAGCAAACTTGATGATGGTGGTGGAGCTGGTAGTGGCCACGCAGTCGTGGGTGTACAGAGAGTACAGCAGGGGGCTCAGAACACAACCCGTGGGGCTCCAGTACTGAGAGTGAGGGAGGCTGAGACATGTCCGCCCATCCTTACTGCCTGTGGTCTGCCAGTTAGGAAGTTGGAGATCCACTGACACATAGATGAGCTGAGTCCCAGGTGCTCCAGCTTGGTGGTAAGTGTGGAGGGAATTATGGTATTAAATGCAGAACTGTAGTCGATGAAGAGCATTTTCACATAATTCCCCCTCCGAGTGTCCAGGTGAGTGAGAGATGTATGGAGGAGATGAGAGATTGCATCGTCCGTGGAACGGTTTGGACGATAAGCAAACTGTAGTGGGTCGAGTGTGTCTGGTAGTGAAGAGATGATGAAGTCTCTGACCAGGCGTTCAAAGCACTTCATCACTACTGAAGTGAGGGCTACAGGGCGATAATCATTGAGGGAAGCAGGATGAGGTTTCTTTGGGACAGGAACAATGATGGACTCTTTGAAGCATGTGGGGATCACCGACTGAGATAAAGAGATGTTAAATATCTCAGTGAACACAGGTGCTAGCTGGTCTGCGCAGGCTCTGAGAATACGGCCTGAGATGCCGTCTGGTCCTGCTGCTTTCCTGGTGTTCACTCTCTTGAAGGCTCTCCTCACGTCATGCTCGGTGATGATGAACGCGCTTCCGGTGCTGGCAGTGACTTCCTGTCTGCAGCCGTTAGCGCCGCTAGCGCTAGACGAAATTGACCTGAGGATGTTTCCGGTTCATGCCTATTCATAACCTTCAGGTGCACCTAATCAAATGAGGTCACCTGACCGAGGTTATATATGCCAAAAATTTTGCCGTGTTTGACATACACGTGCTTCACAAACGGTCACGACGAAACGTTTCCCATAGTGCTTTTGCGTGCCTAAAGCTGTCCATTAGTCCACCAAGGGAGGTAGCATCTCACAAGTATTACTAGTACTCAAAATATAAATATGTTTTTTCCTCAAAACACAATTTGTAACGCTTGGATTTAATTAAACCACTAGTTACTATGCTACGGGGTCGAGAATCAAAATATGGGTTTTTAAACTGCACTTCCGGTATTGCGCAACCGAGGCAGGACAATATAAGACGCGACACAAAAACTAGATGTAAACCAAACTAAAGTGTATTATACAAAACAAACCAACAAACAAACAAACAAGGTGCACCGAAAACCAAAATATATCCAAATATAAACAAAGGTGTGGAGTGTATGCGGGTGTGTGTGTGATAGTCCAGAGTTAATGATATTGTTGGGTGTGAAATGGTGTACGGGAGAGATGGCTTGGCCTCAGTTATGATGGTAAATCCGGGAGCACGAGAAAACGGAATGAGATGGGTATTGTAGTGAGTCCAAAGGAAAGTAATCCATGGCAAACACCAATCTCTCTGTCTCTATTGCACCTGCAGCTGTCTTCATCTCTCCGGCTTTATACCGGCACACGTGACCTGACGCCGCTTCCGGGTCCCCTCGCGTTGCGATCGCGCATGCTCGCGAGAGCTTACCCTGTGACCAACACTGTCTATGGGGACAAGTAAAACCATATAGGGCCTATTTCAGTGTGCAGGTGAGCCGCATTAGCTCCGTACCCCTTTCCCTGCTCCTTAAAATGCCCCTTTATGTGGCGGCGCTACAAATTGATAGCATGGCTAAGAACACTGATGATGACCTGCCCCAGTTCTTATAGGTAAAGGTGTAAATCAGAAGTGATATCTTATGGCACCCAACAACAATAAATAAAGTCCTGGGTGGACATTTTTTTTTCCTTTTATGCAATGGGAGCTGCTGGTTGGATATAAAGCATGGTAAAGAAAGTAAGGTTGATGTTACCATGAGAGCATATACGGTGCTCAAACTTTGCTGTTTTCATTCATTTATTTATTTATTTGTAACTGCTCTCACAGTTCAGGGTCATAGAAAATTAATTTACTAACTTTCTTAGAATTTTAATTAATTGAATTCATCTTTTAAAACGTTCAGAAAATTATTGTTTAAATGGGTGAATCAAAAAGAATGATAACGGTAATGAGAGTTAAACAGTTTTGCACACATCTCAACAATTTTGCAATGTATTTCCAGTATACTCTTAAGGAGCGAATGGCATTGCAGCATAGCCATTAATGAATTAGCAATATAAACTGACAGACCAGTACTGCAACACCCTGTGGATACAATAGCCTTCTCAAAGGCATTGGTGGCTTAGTGTTCGATTTCTCACATGCCATGCAGAAGGTCCGGCTTTTCAACCCAGCCATCACTCCTCACATAGCTACTGAGGTTGCAGAGCACATTTAGCCTGGATAAAAAATTAGAGGATTATGTCAGGAAGGATGGAAAAACTTGTGCCAAAACCAAAATGTGTGGATGATCTGCTCTGGCGACTTGTAATGGGAGAAACATCATATAAACATCATAACAACATATGGTGCCCATGTGCTGGCCATTGCTTCTTTTCCAAGAATTCTTGTGTCTTTTGAACACTTGGTAGGCCTGCTTGCATCTTATTCGCAAAATAAATGATGTTATCATGAATGAGACTTTGTCGACAATGGTTTGGGGCAAATTGTACACAACATGGCAACTTAAACTATTCATACTGTTTCTGTGGGGGTAAGGATTCATGAATCAAATGTTATGCAGATGACCATAAGATTAAATGTGCCATTTATTGTGCCGGAAGTGTAACGTCTAAGGACAGGCTCCTGTAGTCGATACATAGACATAAGTGTCCATCATTCTTTTGAATAGAACAACCCATGCTGCGAGCGACAGGGATCCCATCGGCTGTGTCCTGGGAAGTGACAGAGGGTAAGCTGTGCTTAGTGGGGGAGTGGCACCAGGCTGAAAGAATATGGAAAAACCCCTGGGGTGATGAAAAGGCGTACTCTGGTGCCTTTAGCTTTCCTGGTAAACGAGAGAAAATCAGAGTCCTTTCAGCGAGCACAGCTTTAATATGGGAATTCCATTTTCAGCACTAAATTCCAGCACTAAAGTAGAGGTGCATCTGGCTATTTGTTGTTCTTTGGCTGTGTGTCTTTCTGTCTCTTAAGCCTCTCTCTATATTTGTCACTATCTGTTATTTTCTTTCTCTCTCTCTCTCTCTTTGGAATAGTAATAAAAGAAAGTGTGTGACATCAGTTGTTTGTTTGGCTTTTGTAGTTCACTAGCACTTGACAGTGGCAGAAACACACATATACACACATACACACATGCACTCTCCCAGGGTTGGTGAGTGAAAGAGTGTGTATATTCGGGAGAGTGATAGTGGATGAGACACAGTCACACACACACAAAGTTGCATTTCATTTCTGGTAAATTACGCCTTTCACTTACACTTGCCAGCAGCAGACCTCATTTCTCTCTCTCTCTCTCTTTCTCTCTCTCTCTCTCTCTCTCTCTCTCACAACACACACACACACACACACACACACACACACACACACACACACATGGTGAGAGAGAAAACACATTTCTCCTTATTTAGTCATCCAGATACAGTCATCCTTCACCTTAATCCATCTCTGTCCCTCTTCCTGTCTCACTCTGATTTTCATCTGAGTTTATTTGTCATGTCACACTTCATCTCTCTCTCTCTCTCTACCCTTCTTTCTGTTTTATTAGTCATGTTTTCCAATATCTCTTTAGTTTTATATCTGTTTTCATCTAAGCTGAGATAAGAAGAAAGAACTGTCTGTTTCTGGCCTTTATACAAACTCACATTGTATAATAGTTGTGTGTGAAAAGAGGATTGATGTATGAAAGAACGCTTTAGTGTGTTTCCTGTTTTAAGCTTCAGATCTCCCACTCACACATTTTAAAGATCTTCTGATCTGTAATGGCCATGCCAGGTGTGTGTGGTAAATTTTTGGGGGTCCAAAACATGGTGTTACAGCATGAATACATGACAATTTGACCATGTTGGAACTTTTGTTTGGTCTCAGGCCAAAACCTGTGTGTGTGTGTGTGTGTGCTATTTTGCCTTGGTGTTTAAAGAGAGGTGTGAAAGAGGATAGAAAGAACAGAGAAAGATTATTCTGGACCTTTGCTGAGAACTTTTTTCTCGACTCTACATTCCTCATCATGCTTCTAGAACACAAACCGCAGCTCTAGAATTGCTACTTCTAACACCCCCAGCATGATTCGAACAGCCTTACTAGTGTGATGGTGTTAGGTGTGATGTATATAAAATAACTTTAGGCAGTTCTTTAATATTCACTTGATTTTTACAGTCTTCATTGTTTCTCCATGTGGCTGCTTAACATTTATTCTACAACTGAAATTTGTCAATGCCGAAACAGAAACAGCTCTAGAATTGTGTACGGTACCCATTAGGTTTAGACACGCTTTCCTATTCAGTAGTCTTTCTTTATTTTTGTATAATTTGGTGTACATTGTAAAAGACTACTTAGGCATCCAAAATGTGAGCTAATGCCTAAACAGATGTGTAGATGCTCCTGCTGCCGTTGCTCTGTGGATCATTTCTATAGGCTTTAACCTCACAGGCTATTTGTTAATTTAAGATTTGTGAGGCTGGGAACGCTAACTGAACTTCTCTGCAGCATAGGGACATCTAGGCCTTCCTTTCCAGTTATGTTTTTTATGAGAGACAGTTCCATCAGACAGTTTAATGGGTTCTGTAATTGCACTTTGTAAGATTATGTACTTCCAAAGTTCTTGCAGTTTTCCAGATGGATTAAATTTCATATATTAAAGTAAAGAGAGATTGTTGTTTTTCTGTACTTCATTATATAACTTCATATGTCTTATTTCATTTGGATATCTTAAGTATCATACTGTTAAAATCACATACTAGGTGTCCAGTTTTCAGCACAGTTTCTTCGAACACAACTGATTAAACTCATTAATTGCCAGGTTTAATGTTTTTTTTTGTGTTGGTAAATTGAAAACTGTCCTGGATACTAGCCCTGCAGGACTGGATTTGGACAGCTGTGATGCCAAATATTAATAAGGTAAACTACTTAATATGTCCAAACTTTTGACTGACCATGTATACTAGCTTACCCAGGTCTGTGATTCTAGAGATGTTTCTGTTCTGCTCTGTTTTTCTAGAATGCTTGCTGTTTGGGAGCTCTTATCACAGCTGTGTACACTGTACTGTGTGTATAGTGTATGTACAGAACTTTAACTATGTAGACAATGTGATTAAACTATGTAGACAATCTGTATAATGTGTAAATCTGAGCACTAATAATACTACTTCTAAGTAAAGATGATGAATTTATGAATATTGTATAGGTCTGTTGAGCACCATCAGTGTGATTCTACAGGATGACTAATGCATTGTGTAAAATGGTAGAGGAGGTGTGTGTTTCATTGTAGTTTGTGATTGCAAGTGATTAACTATCCATCTTTAGATGTCATTTAGTTAATCCTTTAATAAAAGGCTTTTAAAAATTAATTCACAACTTCCATCCGTCCATCCATCTAGGAACCTTTATAGTCCAACTAGGGACCATGAAGCCATTGTACCAACGATGACCACTGTATTTATTCCCATTTAAACAACCGTGGTAGAACCTCAGTTTAACATTCACACACATGTTCACTACAAGAAACATTGGCAAAGTAACATCAATTAGCCCAATGTGCATGTTTTTGGATTGTGTGAGGAAACCGGAGAACCCAGAGAAAACCCACCAGACATAGGGAGAACATGTAAACTCCATGCACATAGACCCGACGTGGGAATCGAACAGAAAGATCTAGAGGTGCAAGGCAATAGGTGCAAGGGTTAGTATCACTAACCCGCCAATAAACTTCAACTCACAAAAAAGCTGCTAATATGCTAAAAGTCAAATGGCAGCACAGTGGCATAGGGGTTAACACTGTGGCCTCACATTTTCAGGGTCTAAGGAATCTGCCTCAGGTCTCTGTGCATGGAGTTTGTATGTTTGGTGAGTTTCCTCCAGGTGCTCCAGTTTCCTCCCGCAGTCCAAAGAGACACACATTAAGTTAGTTGGTGTTTATCAAACTGCCTGTAGTTTGTGAGAGAGTGCTAGTTTGCCTTGTGGCAGATTATCATCCCGTACAGAGTGTACCCCACCTTGTGCCCCTAGTCCCCTTGGGTTAGGCTCAAGGGCTTCCATGACCCCGTGAGTCATGGAATCACAGGGTCATGGATAAGCATTACAGAGAATGACCAGGTGTGTTAATCCAGGTGTGGTAGAGGCTGAAAAAATAATAAAATGTCCAAGACAGGGGGTTCTCCAGGGCCAATTTGTTAGGGAAGTACTCATGGATACTTACGTGGCTAAGAAGAAACCCTACACAATGAGTCATAAACCAAGTGAATTCTGATTGAAAGTGTTTCTAAAGTGTTTAACTTGCCTGTCCTTGGCAGTGAGCGGCTCTCATACCCAAACACTTCACTATAATCAGTGTTTAAATCCCTTGCTCTGTCCTTCACAGACTGACACTATGTTAGAGTTCATTATCATCTCTCTCTCTCTCTCTCTCTCTCACACACACACACACACACACGCACACACACTTCATATCATATATTAACACAATATCATGATGATCCATAATACAGTAAGAGTATAGTGATATCACCATGTATGAAGTAAAGGTGTTCAGAAGCAGAGGTTTATCATTGAGGGAACGTGTTTATTAAAGTGTTTATGATCAGGGGAGTTTTTTCGATGCAGCATATACTCCAGAGGTCCCTTTAGCTTGTGTCCCAGTGCTATCTCCGCTGGGGTATAGCCAGTTCTTTCCTGCTAGACCATATTGATAGCAAAACGGAACTCAGGAAGTCATTGTTCCCACTGCTTGTGGTTTTCTTTGACGAATGTTGCGATCATGAATTTTAATGTCCGGTTAGTCTGTTCCGTGATGTTGGTTTGTGGATGGTAGGCTGTGGCGAGCTTTTGGGTTATGCCCCATTGCCGGCAGATGGTGTTAAGTAGCTGGGAAGTGAACTACAGACCTGGAAAATCTCTCTGGTTAAGATGGTGGCAATATTGTGAGCTTTGGCTGTTCCTAAATGGAACATCTTGACCCATTTGCTGCAGTAATCCACGACCACCAGCAGATGTTCGTTTAGCCGGGATGAACATGGAAAAGGACCCATCAGATCTACTCACAACATAAAACTAGGTTCCACCACAAGTGTGCTTTCTTACAATATTCCCAGACATCTCTGCGTATCTCTGGCTAGTAGGCGACCTCCAGCAGCCTCCGCAGGGTTCATCCGCCCCAGATGACCAACGAGATGGTTGTCAAGGGCGTACTGCAGGTTTTGAGGCAGCAGAGACGTTGGGATGAACAGCTTTAGGAGACTACACTGCTTGGGGATCCGGCGGTAAAGGAATGTCTCGGGTTACTTTGCTGTAACCCTGTTCCCTAAGAAGGCGGGAACGAGATGCTGCGTGAATGGGAACATCTTGTCATGGTTGTGAATATATGTCATGTCGGTTGTGAAGCATGTGTGTATCAAACACGCCAAATTTTTGGCTTTTATAACCTCGGTGGGTGACGTCATCTGACGGCACCTGCAGGTTATAAATAGGAGTGAACCAAAAACATTCCTCAGATTGATTTGTCTGAACGGACGTCTGGTCACGTAGGCAGTGCGGCATTGGGACGCAGCATCTCGTTCCCGCCTTCTTAGGGAACAGGGTTACAGCAAAGTAACCCGAGACGTTCCCTTTCAAAGGCTACACTCGATGCTGCGTGAAAACGCTATGGGAACGAGAGTGCCAACGCCGCCGCACTGCAAGTGTCTGGACTCTGGACAAGCGTGTGTGCACGGGAAGGTCTCAGAACTATGTCTGGGTAGCTGACTCGAGGACCCGTGAGCCCGGAGTAGGATGAACATACAGACTATAAATTTAATAAATGTGTGCGGAGAGGACAACCCTCTGTGTCACATACTTGCTGCAGGGGAATACCTCTTGCTAGTGCAATAGATGAGGCGATCCCCCTGGTTGAATGAGCCCTGATTCCTAGAGGCGAAGTGAGCCCACGCGCCTCATAGGAGGGGGCAATAGCCCAGTGTAGTGGGGGCCACCCCCCGTTGCGGCCCCAGACGACGTAAAAGCTGCTCTGACTTACGCCACTAGCTGATGCGGTGGACGTAAATCTGAAGAGCACGTACTGGACAAAGTAAGTGAAGTCTTTCCTGCTCCAAAGCTGTAAAGGCAGAGGACAGAAGGCTTCAAAACAATAGGATGCATATTGGCAAATGTGTGCAGAGAGGACCAACCCTCCGCATCACACACTTGCTGCAAGGGAATACCTCTTGCTAGTGCAATAGATGAGGCGATCTCCCTGGTTGAATGAGCCCTGATTTCTAGAGGCAAAGTGAGCCCACGCGCCTCATAGGAGAGGGCAATAGCATCTCTCACACAGCTTGCGGCTTCAAAACATGTAAAAGCTGCTCTGACTTACGCCACTGGCTAATGCGGTGGACGTAAATCTAAGGAGCACGTAATGGACACAGTGAGTGAAGTCTATCCTGCTCCGAAGCTGTAAAAGCGGAGGACAGAAGGCTTCAAAACCAATAGGGTGCATGTTGGGAATGGAGCTTTTGGAAGATAGTTAGTGAGGATGCAAACTGGCCCTGACTAGCCCAGGGGCAAAGTCTAGGCAGGATGGGGAGACTGACAGATCTCCGATCCTTTTAGAGAGGTAACACCATTTAGAAAAACCATCTTGAGGGTCAGAAACCTGAGGCGCTGACTCTAGTGGTTCAACAAGGGGGCACAAGCCAGAGGACAAATTTTTTCCTGCAAAAACTCCAGCACTGAAACAATTCGGCAGTGGACTGGGTCTACTTGCTTCATCATGCACCAACTTTCAAATACATTCCATTTGAGGGCATAAGCTTTTTTAGGGGAGGCAGCCCTAGCACTTAGAATAGTCTTAATTACGCCGACTGGAAGACCAGCTTGACTTAGTTGGTCTTGTTCAGGGACCGCCAAGGCGTTCAGACGCAGGGGCTGGAAGTCAGAGAGTAGTAAAGGGGACATTTGGTGATCTTGGGAGGCAAAGAGGTCCGCCTCCGCTACATGAAATTTTCCCAGAATGTAAATCGCCCTGAGGGACAGGAACCTGGTGCGTTAGCTATTTAGCGGCGCTAGCACAGTTTGCCCTGGCGATTAATATATGAGAGTGCCATAGTGTTGTCCACACGCACTAGGACATGGTAGTCTCAACTGCTGGAGGAAGTGCTTTAGGGCCTGAAATAGAGCCATGATTTTGAGGCAATTGATGTGCCGCGCAAAAAGATGGCCTCTCCAGCTCCCTTGGGCTGGACGGTCATCTAAGACTGCACCTCAGCCCATGAGGGAAGTGTCTGTTGTTAGCATCTGTGATGACAAGACGAACTTAGAGTGGGACCCAGAGTCAGAAACCGGGGTCTAAACCACATAGGAAGGGTACGAAGCACCTGGCGCGTAGCCCTTATTGGGGATTGGCCCTAGAGTAAAATCCCCTGGTTCTTAGCCACAACTGAAATGCTCTCATGTGCAGAAGGCCCAAAGGTGTCACCGTGGATACAGCTGCCATGAGAGCTAACATCTCTGAAAGTGATGGTCACTTTCTGGTCTAGCTTGATTTCCTTGACGGTGTTAAGAATGGATTCGACACGAACGAGAGACAGCTGTGCCCGCTTACGCTCAAATTCCATGTGACACCCAAAAATGTTGTCCTCTAAACAGGAAAGAGCATGCTTTCATGGCATTGGATCTCAATCCTAAGAAACAAAGATTAGCTAGAATGACATGCTGATGTCGAAGTGCTAGCTACTGAGACTGGGCCAGCCAGTCATGTAATTCAAATACGGATGCTCTGGAGTCGTAAGAGCCAAACCTACATCCATGTATTTTGTGTATGTGCGGGTGAGAGAGCTAGACCAAATGGAAGGACCCAATACTGGTAAGCTTCGCCCCCGAAAGCGAACCTCAGGAACCTCCTGTGTTGTGGCAATATTTCTTTTGATTTATTTTTAGATAGCAGTAAAGCCCGCAAAATCTAAAAAATTGGACGCAGCCCCCCGTTCCTCTTGGGAACCAAAAAATACAGGATGTAGTAGCCTAACTCTCTGACTGGTAGGGGAACATGTTACATGGCCCCATTTCCCAGCAACTTCTGTCAGCAGATGCGCACTTTCCAGTTTCATGGAAGTGGAGACCACGCCATTGAAACGCGGAGGGTGATGTGAGAACTAAATCCTGTAGTTTCTCTGTACAGTGCTTGGTACCCAAGGAGATATACTTGGCAGTAGCTTCCACGCTGCCAGTTTCTCAGAAAGGGGCAAAGCTCAGCGGCTTGGTTAAACGGGGGGGATGTTAGATGTTCGGCATCCTGAAACATGGCAGGAAAAGAACCGAAGATTTAACATTTTATTGGAGACTGGAGTTGCCCGAAACACCAGTGGTGGCGGAGCAAGAACACCAACCTCCTGGGAGTGCCAGGGAGAACACTTAATTCTTTAAAAGGAATTCTGCGTGCCTCTCCCCATTGGGGGGCCACCTCCCACGGTCCTGAGCACATGAACCTTAGGGCTTCTTTGTGAAGACAATATGCCAGTCTGACCTCTTTTGAGGCGGATTGCGTGACGCACCCCAATCTTGCGAGGTGGCAGCTCAAAAACACTCTACTTGTGTGTTTCACGCCTCGCAACAGTCAGACCCGGTCGAGACTGGGTGGCCGACAGTCCCGACTCTTGAGCACGGCGAGAAAGGAATTTCCCGAAGGCTTGTTATATAACTTGAAAGTAGGAGGGTGTGAGCAGCTATAAGGAGAGAGAGGATGAGGAGTGGAGGTAGCGACCGGTTGCGCACTCATCATGGCTTTTAACTGTGTAACTTCATGCACTCCACCATGGAATGGCCTACGTTGTTCAACTGCTCCTCACACTGCCTTTTCACTGTCTAACACAGTTGCTGCATGTCTAACTGGGCATTCTCCAGTTTACGTTGGTAGGTTAATACCTTGGTGTTTTGGATGTGTTGCAGCTCACCCACCCAATTCGACAGCTCATCCATTCGCCAGGTGAGCTTGTCTTTCAGCGCCTGCAGAGCCATCTCTATCTGACCTAGGTGGGCTGCTAGCACCATGAAAATGAGGCTTTGGTCGTCTTCGGCATCAACAGGTGGAGGAGATGGCGGCAGCTGTTCATCAGTGAGCGGTTGCTCCACCCTATCATCACCTCTTGAATGGGCTCGCGTCTGGTCACGAAAGAGCCTACTGTGAAGCCATGAGCTACCAACCCTTCCTTACCTTGTGCATCAGACTCGGCCATAATTCACACTAATTCAATTCTAATAAACTGTTTAAATAACTAAGCCCTTGAGTGACTGTGTTTTGCAGTCCGAAAAGGTATGAGAGAAGGCTGGCTAGGTAACAGCTAACAATACATTGATGTAAAATATACACAACATATAAAATAAAAGAAAACTTTGATGGCCCCACGTTGGGCGCCACTGTAACCATCCTCAGGTCTGTACACAGATTGCCGATCCAATGTACCAAAATAATGATTTACGAAAATGCCATTCAATTAGTTAATTAAATAGTATTATAATATTAATCTATTTATTAATCTGTTTGTCTTAACTGGCATTGTTACACTGTGTTTTCACCGCACCTCCCCAGAGCAGCAATGCATTTAAACAGACATGCTACGATGGAGAAAAGTGACATGTTAATGCTCAGTAGTACACATATACGGTTCTTTAATGTACAGTATTTGCATTGTACTAAAATGCATTCTTTTTCAATTGCCATATACAGTATCCCAAATTACTATGGCTGTTAAAAAAATACAACAAAAAAACAACACATTTTTCTTTTTTTTATGAGGTGTTAGTGCATTATATAGGCCCGTGGCACAGCCTAAGCTTTTATCCTTCCCCCCTCACGTTACTTTTACTTTTATACTTAAAGTAGTTTTAAAACCAGTACTTTTACACTTTTACTTGAGTAAAGTGCTTGAGTTGATACTTCAACTTCTAAATAAGTTTTTTAAACCCTAGTATCTATACTTCTATTCAAGTAATGAATGTAAATACTTTTGACACCACTGACCACTGGCAAGATGGTGGCGCACACTGTTGCAGAGGCATAGTGCTACACTAGGTGCTTGTATGTTTTGTGCATACAGGCCTACATGCACTTTTTTAAGCTGTTTGGACTGAACTGTGTGTTAGGAGAGTGCGTACACAACCACTCTACGATGATAAAGAGCCGCCCAGTGGTTTTCTTTTCATTTATTACAATAACATGCCCCTTCTGAAATCAGGCCAATCGCAAATGCCTGTCACTGTGACGCCACACCACAAGAGGCCGCTCCTACACTAGTTAATTGACACTGGTGTTTTAGCAAAGACCCGCCCCGAGTGAGAAGAAGCTGTCGGCCATTGTTTTTCGCCGCTGGAGCAAAATGGCGCCTAAGCGAGTGTGGTGTACAGTTGTTGGGTGTAATAGCGAACACAGCAGTTGTCATTCACTACCGACATCTGAGCCACTGAGGACGCAGTGGCTGAATTTAGTTTTTAAAGCTAACGTCCCCGCCAATCTACCTAAATGCGTTCATGTTTGCGCTAATCATTTTTCACCAGACTGCTTTATAAACGGGGGTCAATATAAAGCAGGTTTTACTAGGAAGCTGCTCCTAAAAAATGGATCTGTACTAACGCTTCATGTTCCTGCTTCATCTTCACCAGGCTCAGTGAGTAATTAATTTTTCTATGACTCTTTGCAGATCGCCTTTTCTAATAATCACGATGAATGCGGAGTGTAAGTTAACTTACACTCTCATAGAACATGGTTATGGCTTCTTCTCTATGTACATCCGTCTCTATATAATCCCTAATCGCCCGTTTATAATAAACAATGCATTAAAGTGATTGTCTAGTTGCAAACTGTGTACGTAGTCGGAAAACTATATTATGCTTACCTTTGTTACGTTAGATGGTTTATAACGATGTCTGTCGGAGATTAAGAAGTCATGTAAACACATCAGTAAACACATCGCGTCCGTATCTCTCTCAGTAAGCTTTTCCGCTTTATGTTGTTGTTGCTCGCGGCAGCGAAACAGCCCGTTAATTCATGCCCATGCAGTGATAAGAAAGACAAATCGAGTCGATGCATGTCCATTCTTTTAATTTCTGCGTTGTCAGGTGATATTATTATCGTCACATGGATGCCCCGTGTGTCTCTCTGGGATGCGTCTGGTGTCTGGGAATGATTCTCTCTACCTAGAAAATGGTTCTGGCCTTGACTGGTGTTGGCAACTGTTTCTCTGGGGACTTGACAGTTCGATAGTTCATGACTGGAACTTCTTACAAGTCTACCTGGGTCTTCAATAACGACCTGGACTCCATATTAACATCAATTAACAACAGCTATTATAGCTGAACTGCCTCCCACCCTACACACTGTATAAATGCAGATCATTTACTGCTTTCTGTTTCACCCAGATGAGGATGGGTTCCCTGTTGAGTCTGGTTCCTCTCAAGGTTTCTTCCTATTACCATCTTAGGGAGAATACAGAGACGGCGCTCATAAAGATAATAAATAATATTCGTTTAAATTCTGACTCTGGCAAAATATCAGTGCTAAATCTTAGCGCTGCGTTTGAAACTTTCGATCATAACATACTAATAGAATGACTGAAAAACTGGGTCAGGCTTTCTGGGATGGTACTCAAATAGTTCAGGTCATACTTAGAAGGGAGAGGTTTTTATGTGAGTATAGGAGAGCACAAGTCTAAGTGGACGTCCATGACATGCGGATGTCTGTTTAGCCTGTATATGCCTGTATATGCTCCCACTAAGTCAGATAATAAGAAAGAACCAAATCGCTTATCCCAGCTATGCTGATGATACCCAGCTTTACCTAGCCTTATTTCCAAATGATTATAGCCCCATTGAGTCCCTCTGCCAATACATTGATGAAATTAACAGTTGGATGTGCCAGAATTTTCTACAATTAAACAAGGAGAAAACTGAAGTCATTGCATTTGGAAACAAAGATGAAGCTTTGAAGGTGAATGCATACCTTCACTGTAGGGATCAGATAAATAAAAATCAAGTCAAATATCTTGGGGTGATTCTGGAGACAGACCTAAGTTTCAGTAGTCATGTCAAAGCAGTAACTAAATCAGCATACTATTATCTTAAAAACATTGCAAAAATTAGATGTTTTGTTTCCATTCAAGACTTGGAGAAACTTGTCCATGCCTTTATCACCAGCAGGGTGGATTATTGTAATGGCCTTCCCAAGAAGACCATTAGACAGTTGCAGCTCACCCAGAACGCTGCTGCCAGGATTCTGACTAGAACCAGAAAATCTGAGCACATCACACCAGTCCTCGGGTCCATAGACTGGCTACCTGTAACATTTAGGATAGATTTTAAAGTACTTTTACTTGTCTATAAAACACTTAATGGTCTAGGACCTAAATATATTACAGATATGCTCAATGAATATAAACCTAACAGACCACTCAGATCATTAGGATCGAGTCAGAAATAACAAGGGTTTACACAAAACATGGGGAGTCAGCTTTTAGCTACTATGCTGCCCACAGTTGGAACCAGCTTTCAGAAGATGTGCCAAAACATTAGTCACATTTAAACCTAAACTTAAAACTCATCTGTTTAGCTGTGCATTTATTGAATGAGCATTGTGCTACGTCCGAACCGACTGCCTATATTGCCTTGCCTTGCCTAATCACAGAGACCTGGCTTTATCTCATCCCAGACTCTGCTATTGAGCTAGCAAGCTACACAACACAGGGTCATGACAGAACAAGGGTATACAAACAGAACTGTAGACAGCCACTGTTTCCTAGACCTGGTGTATGTTACTGTTAAATGCAGGCCCATTTACTTAACAAGAAAGTTTAATGTGGTCATGATAACTGCTTTATATTCCACTGGATTCCACGCTAGCTCAGCTATAGGACATTTATATAGTAGCATCAGCAAATGGCAGAGCATGTATCCTGTTGCTCTACACATTGTAGCAGGGGACTTTAATCAGACCTAAAGTCAGTGCTCCCCAAATTTCACCAGCATGTTAAATGTTCTACTAGGGGAGCAACCACACTGGACAAGGTCTACTCAAACATCAAGCTAGGCTACAGGGCAAGACCATTACCACACCTGGACCAGTCTGACTACATGTCCTTTATTTTTAGTCCCTGCATATGCAGCCCTCAGGAAAACTGCTCTTATAATCACAAAGACTGTAACAACATGGCCTGCTGGAGCCTCTCAACCTCTAGTTTTGACAGGACAAATTGGGATGTCTTTGAAGATTTAGAGTGTTCACAGACAGTATGTGTAACATTAAGAACTGCATAGACACTGTCACAGTGGACAAACGCATACAGATCTATCCCAACCAAAACCCTAAATAAACAAGAAGGTCTGGCAGCTCCTGAAGAAGAGGAACACCGCCTTTAAGTCTGGCGACAGGGCTATTGTACAGCACAGCCCATGCCAACCTACAGAGAGGCATCAAAGAAGCTAAGTTGAGGTACAGGATGCACAGTAACAATAACAGGCATGTGTGGCAGGGAGTCCACAATCTTACCAACTACAAGACCAATGTTGGTGTTGCTAATGGTGATGCCTTGTTGGCAAAGGAGCTGAACTACTTCTTTGCCCGTTTTGAGGTGGATTAACCAGATGCACCCATACTTACACTGGCCGCTCACGAAGTAGAAGAGTGGGAGGCGAGGCATACCCTGTGGACCATAAACACCAGGAAGACTGCGGGACCGGATGGCATTTCTGGAAGGAAGCTGAAGGACTTTGCGGACCAGCTGGCTGGAGTCCACTCCAGGATTGTCAATCGGTCCTTGTCTCAGTCCATTGTTTCACCCTGCCTAAAGTCCTTGACTATAGGCTCCCTGCCTTAAAAAGCACAAATGAGCGGGGGACTACCTACAGGTATGAGGTGGCATGGCTAACAGCCTGGTGTGGAGAAAATACTGACATACTGCATATGTGTGTCGTATAGCAGCTGCACTGTGGCCCAAAGAATGGCACCGCAGAGGGTAATCACAACTGCCCAGAAGATCGCCGGCTGCCCTCTCAGCAACTTAACACATTTACACAGTTCCAGCTGCCTCAAACTAGCCAAATGATTGTGATGGACAATTCACACCTGGGACATCAACTGTTTGATCTACTGCCATCAGGCAGACGGTATCAACATTAAAAACAAGAACCAGTAGATATAAAAACAGTTTTCATCCTATTGCAATTAGTGTACTGAATGCTGCTATAAAAAAGTGCAAATAATGTGCAGTAAGATTCAATTATTTATGCATTTTCTGCAATTAATGCAAAAAAATTATCACTGTGGATCATGCAATAATGAAATGTACAGTATGCTTGGTGAGAGTGTGTGTGGCTGTGATTATGTTTCAAGGTTGAGTTTTTTTGAGGGATGGCACTTTTAATTTTGTTGTACTTGTTGCAATGACAATACAGACTGTTACATTCTATAATAATGATCATAAAAGGCATTAATATTATTTACTGTAAATTTACACAAGTTTTTTACTAGACAAAAAAAACCATCACATAAGTCAAGTAAAGTAGGCTTTTATTGTCATTCTAACCATATACAGTTTAGTACACAGTGAAACAAATCAACGTTCCTCCAGGTCCAAGGTGCTACATACATGTCAAAACTAATTAACAACACACTTTTTTTGGAACCAGCTAGCTACCCAAGAGATCTAATTAGCTGACTAGCTCAGATATAATAAATTTGCATTTTTAAGTTAACCTAAAGAACTACACTCACCTAAAGGATTATTAGGAACACCTGTTCAATTTCTCATTAATGCAGTTATCTAATTAACCAATCACATGGCAGTTGTTCAATGCATTTAGGGGTGTGGTCCTGGTCAAGACAATCTCCTGAACTTCAAACTGATTGTCAGAATGGAAAAGAAAGGTGATTTAAGCAATTTTGAGCATGGCATGGTTGTTGGTGTCAAATGGGCCGGTCTAAGTATTGTACACTCTGCTCAGTTACTGGGATTTTCACACACAACCATTTCTAGGGTTTACAAAGTATGGTGTGAAAAGGGAAAAACATCCAGTATGCGGCAGTCCTGTGGGCGAAAATGCATTGTTGATACTAGAGGCCGACTGATTCAAGCAGATACTGTAGAAGAGCAATTTTGACTGAAATAACTACTCGTTACAATCGAGGTATGCAGCAAAGCATTTGTAAAGCCACAACATGCACAACCTTGAGGCGGATGGCCTACATCAGCAGAAGACCCCACCGGGTACCACTCATCTCCAGAACAAATAGGAAAAAGAGGCTACAATTTGCACAAGCTCACCAAAATTGGACAGTTGAAGACTGGAAAAATGTTGCCTGGTCTGATGAGTCTCGATTTCTGTTGAGACGTTCAAATGGTAGAGTGAGAATTTGGCAAACAGAATCTGGTAAACAGAATGAGAACATGGATCCATCATGCCTTGTTACCACTGTGCAGGCTGGTGGTTGTGGTGTAATGGTGTGGGGAATGGTTTCTTGGCACACTTTAGGCCACTTAGTGCCAATTGGGCATCGTTTAAATGCCACGGGCTACCTGAGCATTGTTTCTGACCATGTCCATCCCTTTATGACCACCATGTACCCATCCTCTGATGGCTACTTCCAGCAGGATAATGCACCATGTCACAAAGCTCCAATCATTTCAAATTGGTTTCTTGAACATGACAATGAGTTCACTGTACTAAAATGGCCCCCACAGTCACCAGATCTCAACCCAATAGAGCATCTTTGGGATGTGGTGGAATGGGAGCTTCGTGCCCTGGATGTGCATCCCACAAATCTCCATCAACTGCAAGATGCTCTCCTATCAATATGGGCCAACATTTCTAAAGAATGCTTTCAGCACCTTGTTGAATCAATTCCAGAGAAGAATTAAGGCAGTTCTGAAGGCGAAAGGGGGTCAAACACCGGATTAGTATGGTGTTCCCAATAATCCTTTACGTGAGTGTATTTCTGTACAAAAAAGATAAAATATACAAAGAAGAGACAACAATAGACAACAGACAACAAAGTGCACATGCAAATATGCAAACAAAGAGCAAGAATTATTATACTACAATTATACATTATTTTATATAGGTAGGAAAGGAGCAGCGAAACAGGAGCTATACAGTAGTGCAGACATGAACAAAAATGAGTCATAAAGTCAGATTTTTCTAAAATATTTTCTCATAATGTAGTTATTACTGTTCTAATTTTTACATTTACGAAAATTATGTCTGCCTATTTATGAGGTTTAAAACTTTTTTTCCTCTGTTTTTAAATGAAGGTTGAGACGGTGAACCTAGCAATAGATCTGCTGCCGTGACACACATCAGATTCAGAGGAGACAGGTAAAAGAAAAAAAAAAATAAATTGTTTTGTATAAAATTTATTGTTTTGATAATTTAGGTCATTTATAAATAAAAAAAGAAATACATACATACATATTTCTTTACAATTTGAACAATCTAATTATAATGAGGTGATTGTTTTGCACCAAAGTGGAGACAGTTCTGTTTGTAACACCAAATCACCCAGGTTCGATTCCCAGCCAGTGCCCAAACCCCAGCCACTGGATGCAATGCCAGTACCAAGGGCATCCATGTAAAATCTGTAAGCTTGTGTGCAAACAGACAGACAGTCAGTTGTGGCGACCTCTTGTCAGGAGCAGCTGAAAGACCAACAACAACATATACATTCAGTGTCAAATAACAAGTGAAAGGGTAGTTAAAGGAGCTGAGGCCATCGTACTTGTTGAGACAGAAGTTCAGATCAGCCATTCACTTCGGTTTTTATTCTCTTACTATAACAGCAACAAACACAGGTTTAATTCTTGCCCAAACTTCTAAACTCACACTAAAGTGTGTCCTCCTCAGTCAGTCTGTGATCAGGAGAGCACATGTGCTGCAACTTTATGCCGTTGCTCTGAGATGTGTTGACGTTCAGGTCAGTCTGCTGCTTTCTTTTAAAGATGCACTTCCCCTCCGACTTCATGTGCAGCAGTAAAAGTGGCCTCTCGCTCGCATTGATATGCAGCACACACACAATCACATGTCTAACTCACACACAGACGCAGTGACAGGTCTAAAGTGAGGCTCTTTAGTGCACTTTCACGGTGTGTCACTCTTTCTGTACAAATGTGAGGCTTAAATTCAACTCTATCATCTGATTCACACATTTAAACCTGATGAACTTTAACTGAGTCTGCAATATAAATATTAAGTTTGCGTGAGTTGAATTTACCCATAGTGCTTATTTTGGCAAATACACAGTGTATCTTCTTCTTATTATTAAAAATATTCATTCTTTTTACAGGAATTGCAAACAATTCCAAAGCAAAGAATTGTGGGACTGTCCTGAACCAATGCTGCAGAGACCACACCCACACACAACAGACCCCACCCACTGCTGCATATCTGCACTCCTATAGGTTTATTCTTAACCCAACGTCCTCTTCTTTTTAGTACTTTGTATCATCTGCAACATGAAAGACTTTTCTGAGCTTTTATTGGCCTATTGCTTGGTGGGAGTGGCTTCAATGTTTCTGGAAGTCACCGCCCATGATACAAACCCTTTCTCTGTGCAAACATCAACCACTGACCCCTGCTACAGCGAGTCAGGCTCTGCCCGCTACTGCATTCCGGAGTTCGTTAATGCAGCATTTGGACAGGAAGTGACTGTATCAAGCTCCTGCGGCCACCGCAGCTGTGACCGCACCCATCTGACAGATCTAAACTCCGCCCAGAACCGCACCTGCTGGCAGTCAGAAACGCTTCGGACGATGCCGTACAATGTCACACTGACTATTTCGCTAGGCAAAAAATTTGAAATCACATATGTTAGCTTACAGTTCTGTTCTGAGAAACCAGATTCAATGGCTATCTATAAAAGCATGGACTACGGACGTAGCTGGATGCCGTTTCAGTTTTATTCTTCCCAGTGCCGACGAGTTTACGATTGCCCGAACCGGGCGGAACTCACCAAACTCAATGAGCAGGAGCCACTGTGCATGGAAATGCTCCACAGTGCCGACATCAACAATGCCTTCCTTGTGTTCAGCACACTGGAGGGACGACCTTCAAGATCAAACTTTGTCTCCAGCCCAGTTCTCCAGGATTGGGTCACAGTCACAGACATACGCGTGATCTTTAACCGGCCAAAAATGAGCAAAGATATGCGAGAACCTGCCTACTTTTATGCGGTGTCAGATTTCCAGGTGGGGGGCAGGTGTAAGTGCAATGGCCACGCCCACAAGTGTACCAAGGACAAAGAAGGAAAGATGGTCTGTGACTGCAAACACAACACAGAAGGACCCGAGTGTGACCGATGCAAACCCTTCCACTACGACCGTCCATGGCAGCGTGCCACGTACAAAGAAGCTAATGAGTGTTTGCGTGAGTCCTAAATCTAACACATGTATAAAAACAGACAAACACACACACACACACACACACACACACAGCTTCAAATAGTAAAGGAACAAATGGAATTTAATTCAGAATAATTCATGTTACAACTTGATCATTGATTGCTGTGCATGAACCTGGAATATTAGTGCAGCATTCCAAAGAGAGAGAAAGAGAGAGAGAGCGAGAAAGAACAACTACACCCCACACTACAGAGATTAAAATCCACAGGGTGTGTAATTGAGGGAAAGTTTGGATCCAAAGGTTAATAAATAAATTAAACAATCAAATTAAAACTTGCTGTGCAATTTAGATGGCAGAAACACAGAGATATACTGTGTGTGTGTGTGTGTGTGTGTGTGTGTGTGTGTGTGTGTGAATGCTTTGATCATATTAACAAGGCTAATTAAATTGAGTGGATTTATTAATCATATTTTTAAATAAGCGCTCTCTCTTAAACACACACATACATACACACACACACACACACACACACCTCATAAAGTGTTTATTAAAGTAAAGAATGTGTGACACTAACAAGAGACACATACACACAGGTGGGGGTTAGGGGCGGGGTTCTATGATGATTCCACGGGCCCCTGAGTGACTGCCAGCGCCTAAATATGCCGTAATGTTAAAATGTGTTGGCCTGGTCAAGCTCGGGGGCCTGGTATATTAGGCTTTCAATGGGTCCAGAGTCTGTTGCAAACACACACACACACACACACAAATTCAAATTTTATGTCACATACACAGTCATACACAGTACGATATGCAGTGAAATGCTTGTACGACCGCCAGTGACCTTAAAAAGAAAATAAAAACTATATATAAGGAATAAACATTAATAAAAAGAAATACGAAATAAAATAAATTTAACTAGTAAAATAAACTGTACAAATTATAGAAATATAGGAATAAAAAAAAGTATATATAACATTTTTTAAGTGGCAATGGCTGTGCAAATGTGCAAGAAAAGTGACTTGTGAAGTGACATGTGCAATGATCAGATATATAAATATGTATTGCATGAATGTGTCCATGATTGTCCAGTCAATGTTTAAAAAGGTATTACTCCTGAGTGGTGATGTGGCTCAGCTGATCGCACCACCCTCTGTAGAGCTCGTCTGTCCTGCATGGTGCTGTTCCCCAACCAGGTCGTGATGTTTCCCGTCTGGATGCTCTCTATGGTGCAGGAGTAGAAATTCCTGAGCACCTTAGAGGGCAGTCTGAAGAGCACGCAAACACACACACACACACCCCTCCAGGCAGTTTGCACTAGCCTCAGCCTGTTGACTTTAGCTCTTGCAATTACACTACCATTTCCTGTAGAGCTGCTAATAGGAACTAACTCATTTAAAGTAACTCCATATGGACAATTAGTGGTTCAACAGTCTCAGTCCTTAACATGTATAATGTTGATGTAGCCATGAGTGGGTCACACACACACACACACACACACACACCACTGTTGAAACGCAGCAGTCAGCAGTGCAGAAACACAGAGCGCAGAAAAACGTACATCGGGATCACAGGTGACAAAAAACAGGTGGAAACTATCGAGGAAATGAACTCATGACTACACCTGGGTAGAGACCAGACCAAAAACAGGAAGTGAAACTCAAACAGTAAATGGATTACTTTGTTGCCATGGAAACCTGGGGATGAATCAATGAATTTAATTACCCTAAATTAGACTGAAAAGACATATGACAGACATTTAGCATAGTCATGAATGAAATTATATTTGTAGAGTAATGGGAATAATTCTGGTTATGTATTACAGCATCACAAAAATCGTGTTTCTTTTGGAAGTATTGGTTGTTGAAAGAGAAAATACTTGCCTACATTTTTTAATATTTAATGATTTATATAAAACAGATTTCCCAATGACAGAATTTATGTTTAAGGAAGCGTTTCTTAGCAAAAAATAAACTACATGGTTATTTTTAGTATTACTAAAGAGAACAGAATGTGTACGATGTAAATGCTTTAAATGAAGGTACACTTAACCAACATGATTTATTATTTAATATACTAGCATTAAATACCTTTAGCATTAATCATTATCAGGAATGTATTAAAATAATTAACCAAGTTTGCATTTAATGTTTAAATCTCAAATAAACTTATTAGTCTTACATTTTTTGTTGTAAATACATTTATGAAGTTATAGATTGGCTAGATTTAAGAATATTTCATTTGCTAAAATTTTTTATTGCAGTAAACAGACATTAAATAATCTACAGTGTTGTGTAAAATACTTTTACAGCCATAACTGCAATTAAACACTGTATTTGTTTATTAGTGTCTTAAATCTTTGTGAAAGACTTTTGGCCCATGCCTAACCCTTCAAGCATGAGCCGGGTGTTTAACGTCCTGCTACTACAATTCATTTGGATTTAATCTAGATCTGAACTAGGCTATTTCAAAAGTTAAAATTTTTATTTTTCACCCATTGTGAGGTAGCCTTACATGTTTGCTTTGAATACCCAAACCGCCAGACTACCCCTACCATGTGTCACAGCGGGTATGAGATCTTCTCGTAAAACACAGACTTAGGTTTTCCCCAGCTATAACGGTCCCATGTGAGCTAAAAAGCTCCGAAAAGCCTCTGCCCTTAACATATTGTTCTGAAACTCAGCAGGTCATCTAGATGTATCTAAGTGAACTTTAGAGAAGCAGTAGTTTCTGCTGTGCTGTTCCATCATGGATCCTATTCTCACCTAGTGTTCTTCTCATGTTTAAATCAGAAACACTGACTTGCAAGATTTCTTGAGATGTTACTCTTCTATTCTTCATTACTTCCTGTATGATTTTACACCTTGCTCTTGTAGAGATTTTGGGGTGTTCATGCTTGAGAAGACTGACTTTCTACAAGCGAATCCTTTAGGTCCTGCTGTATACTAAAACCATTCGGGTTTGAAATAAAAAATAAAAATAAATATGAGACAGTTTATTAGACTTTCAGCTTTCATTTCTTGATATATAAACACCTTAAGACACAACACCCTGATGCCAGTCACCTAATTTTTCGGTTAACAAAAGTACTAGAACAGATCGTTTTAAGTAAAATAACACTAGTTGCCTGTCTTTTACCTGCAATAACTGGCATTACTACATTCTTCTGTAGTGATGCTTCTGTAGACCTGTAGTGCAGCATCTCTCAGGTGTTTCTGATCGAGGCCTGTGTTGTGTTGTGTTGTGTAGCAGTGTGCCATGCGTTGCTGTGTTGCTGCATGATAAAGCTTCTCCCAGTTAGATCAGACATGTTTCTCTGTAAAATCTCAAGTTCACTGTGCTGCTCCATCATCAGTAAAGATCAGTGAGAACATTCCAGAAGCAGCTAAGTGAGCCCGAGCCATGACACTACCACCACAAACCATAGCTGGTATCTTTGGGATCACCAGCAGATTCCACACTCCACACTCTGGCCGCTCCATTTTTTTGGTAGAGCTTCACCTCACGTCCAGAACTGTTGAGGCTTGTCTCTGTGTTTTCTGTATGAACTACAGTCTGATCTTCTGACTGCCACTGCAGATGGAAGGTTCTGTATTTCTGCTCTCAGAGTGTTCTGATGGGGAAGTGTGGGATCTTCTTCTCCCTTAGACAGCTCTCTGGTCTTCATGTGGGTTTATCCTTTTTAACCACAGACACAATCTTCCCAGGTGAAGTTTAACACAAAAGTCCAAAAAATGTGTCCAGATGTAAATATCACGAAATAAAATTTTTCATTGATGAAATGCAAACGGTTGCAGTGTAGAGCAAAAACTACAGGATTGGTCGTGCTGTTCCAATACTTTTGGGGCAGCTGTATCTACTGAATACATGCATACAGCAGTAAAGAACTAAACACATGTAGTCATGCAAATTGTGTCTGATTCTAAACTCTCTCTTTCTCTCCTGTGTGTAGCGTGTAACTGTAATCTACACGCACGACGCTGCAGGTTCAACATGGAGCTCTATAAACTCTCCGGGCGAAAGAGTGGAGGTGTGTGCATGAACTGCAGACACAACACGGCTGGACGTCACTGTCACTACTGCAAAGAGGGCTACTACAGAGACATGAGCCGGCCAATCACACACCGCAAAGCCTGCATAGGTACTCTACTCTACGCACACACACACACACACACACACACACACAATGTGATATGTACAGCTAATATGGTATAATTCAGAGTATTACTGTTAAAAATGACTATAGGCAATAGGGAGGTGTGTGTAATGAGGTGGATTCCTAAATCTGTACAGGTGTGTGATGTCAGGCATGTGAGGTACCTGGTTATGTACAGGTGTGTGTAGTGACATCAGAAGGGTGTTGGAGTAAGTGATGGACTGAAAGAGTGTGAGAGACAGACAGATCTACTGTACATCAACACACCAGATTTGATCTTTAAACTGAAACAAACTTTTTCTCTCACCTGGTAAACCAGGTGTGTGTACTGGTTTAAATGCTATGGGGCACATACAGGACTAGACCTGCACCAATTACAAAAGTTACTGAACTTCTGCCTGATCCTGTACATGAGGAAGTGCCAACTACACCACAACTACGCCACAATAGACACCAGTGGCGGCTGCTTTGAAACAGGGGAAGCTCATATTAGGACTTCATCATAAAATTCATTATGTTATTTGTACGTAAATTCTGGCTAGTTTCCCCTTCCACGAGCTAGGGAGTTTTCTCGGTGGGCCGCTGGCCAGTGTGTGTGAAGTTAAACGCGAATGCGAGATGTAAGCTGGGATATAAAGCCTGAGTTTTGTTTTCTTTTCAGTACTTTTTAGTTGGATTTAAGTGTGGGAGACACACGAAAGTTTGTACTATAACCTGACAATGGGACTGAACTTGAATCTCTGTAGCGCTGATGTATACTTAAGACATTCTGTCAATCAAGAAAGGGGTTCCGCCCTTTAAACAGCTCCCCCAATCATCATGCAGCAGCCCAGCGTCCTGGCCACTGCTCCATTCACCCCCAGAGACGCTGAGCGTCCGTGGGCGGGACATAACCGCAGCGTTTATCCAATGACCGTCGAGTTTCAAAGCACTGAAAAAAAACGTTCAAAGCAGCCGCATTGAAGTCAATGGACGCTGGGCTTCAACGGGGAAATGCACTGTGACGCTACGGCAATGTATAAGAAGAACGTTTTCTTACGCATTTTTAGTCAATAAAATGTTATTACAATGGTACATAATTTGACCATTAATTTTGTGATATTATAAAGGAAGCTGAGCTTCTTCTTAAAGAAATCGCCACTGATAGACACACGCCCACACACACACATATAGACACACGCGCGCACACTCACACACACACACACACACACGTACATACCAGGAACTTTTAGCAAGTGTGAAGAAAATGACCAATGGGCAAGCAAATGATGCCAAGCCATCTCCCGCTCTCTCTCTAGCATGTGACTGCCACCCGGTGGGAGCTGCAGGTAAGACGTGTAACCAGACATCTGGTCAATGTCAGTGTAAAGACGGCGTGACTGGACTCACCTGTAACCGCTGTGCTAAAGGTTACCAGCAGAGCCGCTCACCTGTTGCCCCCTGCATTAGTGAGTGGTTGTATACACACGCACACACACATACACATGTCTCTCATTCCCCAGATGCACTACTCACCTGTGCTATGTCTTTCTGTCTGTTTTTCTCCCTTCCTCAGAGATTCCTACCATCGATCCAACAGCAGTGGTGAGCAGTACAGAGGGACCTGCAGGTTAATGCACACACACACACACACACACACACACACACACACACACACTTACCATATAGTTATTTTGAACGTTTTTTTTTGCTTTGAAAGGAATCGAGACCGAGGAGGAGCAGCAATTAGTTCTTGTCAAAAGCATGAAAAAGTGTGTGTGTGTGTGTGTGTGTGTGTGTGTGTGCGTGTGTGTGTTTTTTAACAGCCATTCTTCTGGGTCAGTAAGCGATTCACACAGTGTTCCACATGATAAGTCCCTGTAACCGACTCCACACACACACACACACACACACACACACATTAAGATACACACACTATAAAGGAACTTCTACAACCGGTGGTTTACCCTCTAGAGTATTGATGATCTTCAAGGGAAAAAAAGATGTGTGTGAGGGAGAGAGAGATATTGGTACACATTAGCAAACAAATCTCATACATAAACTACATAATCTTCTAGAGATCTTTGTACACTATTTTCAAAAACATTACACATTTAGACCCGCTACAGCCAGGTTCTCTAAATGTTCTCATACAACGTTATAGTTAAGTTTAAAAATCCTGTGGACCCGTGCAGTAAACAGGTTCGAGAATCTTTAGTCTTAAATGAGTTCTTAATTGTTGTGCCAGAGGTGTACTTAAGCTTTAAGTGTTGGCGTCATAGACTGAGGGTCTCAGGCACAGGAGATGTCAATGAACATAAAGAAAACAGAGTACAGACCAGACTAGGAACATCAACATGAACAGGAACATGACCCAGGATGATGTAACAGAATCAGCAAATTAACCAAAACAGAACACTAGTCAAAACTCAAACTGAGAAAACATAGGAGCTTAAGTCATATGTCTGATTAGACAGAATACTGAACACATGTGAATAAATACTGTGAAGCAGGAGATTGTGACAAAAATATGGTAAGTTTCACGAGAGAAGTCTCACACAAAACAAAAGTCCTGAAGTATCCTGTCCCAGGGGGCATTCCTGACCGAGCCCCATGTCTAAACTGAAAGTACAGCTCAACAAATGTCCAGCTATAATGAGCTGCGCTGTGGGCTCCTGGACGGGACACAGCTGTTGCCTTTCATAGACACATTGTACAGGGTTCCTTGTCACCATGACCAGCTAAAGCTCTTACAGTGCATCATGAGCTGGCGGCTCCCTCAGCTAAAATGCATTGCATACAGGCTCATCTTAGAGTGGTATGAGGGATCTTGTGTGCCTTTCACTCACACTCTCCACATCAGCGCTGGCTTACTGCCATATCCCAAAGCAGGTCCCTGCCCAGACAGGCTGGCTTGCTTTCTCATTACTTCTGGGTCTGCCTTCAGAGCGCCATACAGGATCCAGCACCATTTACCCTTCCCTGATTGTCCTCACTCATGTTTAGGTCCCCTCAAACAATATTAGGAAAGACTTCATCTGCTGAACACTAAATCATTGTCATGTTCAAGAAACCAGTGTAAAATTATTTTAGTTTTGTGACATGGCCAGGGATGGACACGGGTAGCAACAATAGTAGTGACAGGTTAGGCTGTGACATTTAAACTATGATCAACTGGTACTAAGGGGCCCAAAGTGTGCAAGGAAAAATTCTGCCACACCATTACACCACCACCAGCAGTCTGAGGGCCTGTCCACACAGAGACGTGTTTCGCTGTATACGTATATACATTTTTTATCGTATTGACGTTTCGTCCACACGGATCCGGCGTTTTAGGAGACTGAAACTGCTTTTTTTTTTAACCAAGTCCCAAAGTGGATAAATCTGTAAACGACACCCTTGCGTCTTCGTGTGTACGGCCAATCCGTATATTTTGTGAAACGATGATGTCATCACATCACGTGTCGGCTGCGTCACACGTAACAGCAACAACAATAATGGCGGACTACATGATTGTGTTCGTGTTGCTACAAAGCCTACTAGCTTTATTACAGCAAAATCTATTGTTTCTATGCGACTGTTATGAGCAACAAGCGATAATGGGCAACACCGTCTTGGTTCGTATACAGCGCACAAGGTTATGCGCATGCTCAAAATCTTCTTCTCCGTGTATAGTGTATCTCTATGGCAGAATTACAGCGCCCCATACTGGTCTGGCATATATACTACACCGTTTTCAGTGGTTTCGTGTGTACGCAGATATTTCTTGAGACGACGCCATGTTTACGAAAAAAAATGATTGGATAGGGAACGCACCGGCTTCGTGTGGACTAACCCTGAACCGCTGATACATGCCAGGATGGATCCCTGCTTTCATGTTCTTTATTCTGACCCTATCATCCGAATGCTGCAACAGAAACCGAGACTCATTAGACCAGGTGACATTTTTTCCCGATCTTCTGTTGTCTGACTTCTGAGTCGATGCGACCTGTAGCATAGGTTCAACGTGTTGTGTGTTCAGATATGCTCTTCAGCTCTTCATGCTCTTCCTCGGGTTAATGAGATGTTATGTTATTTATATCCCATGGCCTGTTGCCTTTCTACTAGCTCAAACCAGTCTGGCCATCAACAAATTTTATATATAATGAAATATAATGCTTATACGATTGCATTTTTGCCCTCGTATCACCCCAATGAGAATGGGCTCCTATTTCAGTTTGGTTCCTTTCAAGGTTTCTAACTTATGTTGTCTCAGGGCGTTTCTCCTTAAGCACCACCACCTCCAGCCGCTCATTTCTAATAAAACGATAAAGCTAAAACGTATACATTCTTCAGTTTATATCCAATTCTTGGAAGCTGTTTGGCCATCGTTAATGTGCTATACAAATACAATTAAACTCCTAAGTTCTCAAATGTGATAGAGTTTGAGTACTTTAGAATTCAATTCTAATCATTACTAAGTGTCAGTAAGAGTTCGTCAAATGGGCTAAAAAAGTCTTTGACCTAAGGTTCACACTGATGTTTTGTTATAGTTGAGTATTAGTCCTAGCTGAGGTCTAGAATAATGTGCTAGAGTTTTACAGTATGTTGTTGCTGAGTGTATAGCAGTACCTTAGGTCTACAGTGTTTATTCTATGTTCTACAGTTTGGTGCTAGAATTAGTACACATCGAACTAAATTACAGCATCTGAAGAGCAACAGAACGATAGTTTTTTTTTTGGTGTGTGTGTGTGTGTGTGTGTGTGTTCCATCTCTCCAGACTGTGAGTCCTACTGCAAGCCAGCCAAAGGCAATTTGAAGATCAACACAAAGAAATACTGCAAGAAAGACTATGGTACAGAAACAAACATGACACTAAACATAAAACACTAAATTCTAATCACTGAACATTAAACACCAAACACAGTAGTCTAAATACTAACACTGAACACTTAAAGACTGAAGGCTAAACACTAAACCCCACAATGAACATCTAAAACTGTACAATGAACACTAAACATATGATGAACAGCAATCACTGAACATTTAACACTAAACACTTGGACCATTGAACACTAAAAATTGAACAACACATGCTGACTGCTAAAGGGGGGAAAATAAGTATTTAGTCAGCCACCAACTTGTGCAAGTTTTTCCACTTAAAAAGATGAGAAAGGCCTGGAATTTGTTTCTTAGGTATACCTCAACTATGAGAGACAAAATAAGAAAAAAATATAGAAAATTGTAGGATTTTTAAATAATTTATTTGCAAATTATGGTGGAAAATAAGTATTTTGTCAATAACATAATTTCATCTCAAAACTTTGTTATAGACCCTTTGTTGGCAATGACAGAGGTCAAACATTTTCTGTAAGTCTTCACAAGGTTTTTCTACACTATTGCTGGTATTTTGGCCCATTCCTGTTGATGTTTTGGGGCTGTCGCTGGGCAACATGGACTTTCAACTCCCTCCAAAGATTCTCTATGGGGTTACGATTTGGAGACTGGCTAGGCCACTCCAGGACCTTGACATGTTTCTTATGAAGCCACTTCTTTGTTGCCCGGGCGATGTGTTTGGGATCATTGTCATGCTGAAAGACCCAGCCACGTTTCATCTTCAATGCCCTTGCTGATGGAAGAAGGTTTTCACCCAAAATCTCACGATATATGTCCCCATTCATTCTTTCCTTTACACGGATCAGATGTCCTGGTCCCAAAGCATGATGTTTCCACCCCCATGCTTCACAGTAGGTATGGTGTTCTTTGGCTGCAACTTAGCATTCTTTCTCCTCCAAACACAAAGTTTTGTTTTGGTTTTATCTGACCATATGACATTCTCCCAATCCTCTTCTGGATCATCCAAATGCTCTCTAGCAAACTTCAGACGGCCCTGGACATGTACTTGCTTAAGCAGGGGGACATGTCTGGCACTGCAGGATTTGAGTCGCTGGTGGCGCAGTGTGCTACTGATGGTAGCTTTAGTTACTTTGGCCCCAGCTCTCTGCAGGTCATTCACTTGGTCCCCCCATGTGGTTTTGGGATTTTTACTCATAGTTCTTGTGATCTTTTTGACCCCACGGGGTGAGATCTTGCGTGGAGCCCCAGATAAAGGGAGGTTATCAGTGGTCTTGTATAGTGCATCCAGAAAGTATTCACAGCGCATCACTTTTTCCACATTTTGTTATGTTACAGCCTTATTCTAAAATGGATTAGATTCATTTTTTCTCACAGAATTCTACACACAACATCCCATAATGACAACATAAAAAAAGTTTACTTGAGATTTTTGCAAATTTATGAAAAAAAAAAAAAAAAGAAAGCACATGTACATAAGTATTCACAGCCTTTGCCATGAAGCTCAAAATTGAGCTTGGGCGCATCCTGTTTTCCTGATCATCCTTGAGATGTTTCTGCAGCCTGTGTTAAATTCAGTTTTTATGAATACTTATGCAGGTGTGCTTTCTCAATTTTTTTTAAATAAATTTTAAAATATCTCAAGTAAACTTTTGTCATGTTGTCATTATGGGGTGTTGTGTGTAGAAATCTGAGAAAAAAAAATAATTTATTTTTTTTAGAATAAGGCTGTGAAATAACAGAATGTGGAAAAAGTGATGCGCTGGGAATACTTTCCGGATGCACTGAATGTCTTTCATTTTCTAATAATTGCTCCCACAGTTGATTTCTTCACACCAAGCTGCTTACCTATTGCAGATTCAGTCTTCCCAGCCTGGTGCAGGTCTACAATTTTGTTTCTGGTGTCCTTTGACGCCTCTTTGGTCTTGGCCATAGTGGAGTTTGGAGTGTGAGCGTTTGAGGTTGTGGACAGGTGTCTTTTATACTGATAACAGATGCCATTAATACAGGTAACGAGTGGAGGACAGAGAAGTTTCTTAATAAAGAAGTTACAGGTCTGTGAGAGACAGAAATCTCGGATTACGAGCATAATTTGTTCTGGAAGTGGGCTCGTATTTCAAAACACTCGTAAATCAAAATTTCCCATAAGAAATAATGGAAATTCAAATGATTCTTTCCACAGCCCAAAAAAATAAATACATAAAAAATAATTAACACAAAATAAAAAGTAAGTAAAAATAAAACACATTTACCTGCACTTTAACTTTAAAAAAAGTAAAAATAAATCCCGACAGATAAGTGTTTCTATTTATGTGCACAGGCGCTGTGTGTGTGTGTTTTTCTCTCTCTTGCACTGCGGAGTGTGTGTGTTTTGTGTGTGCGCACGCGTAATTTGACCCCGTACTAGTAATGTGTGAGTGAAGCACCCCCTCTCTGCTTCACATACACACAAACACATTTAGGTGAGAGAGAGAGAGGGAGAGAGAGAGGGAGAGAGAGTGAACCGGCACAGTGTCAAATTATGCGCACGCACACAACACACACTCAAACACTGACACACATTTAAGACAAGAAAGAGAGAGAGCGTGTGTGTGAACCGACGCGGTGTCAAATTACAGGCACGCACACACATAACACACAGTAAAGGCGAGAGAGAGAGGGAGAGAGTGTGTGTGTGTGTGTGAGAGAACCAGCGCGGTGTCAAATTACGCTTGCACACACATAACACACACACTCTGCAGAGCAAGAGAAAGAAACACACACACACACACACACACGGAGGTTGATTATACCAGTAAGTGACGAGCACTAAGCCACAGCAGAGGAGATGATTACCCTCAGCGCAAGAGAGAGAAAAACCGTTGGCTCAATTGTGATCACGTGACGCTCGGCGTCAAAACAAGAAGCGCATGCGTGATACATAATACTTGGTGCTCGTAAACCAAGACGGTGCTCGTTTTTTAACTCAAAATTTATTAAAAAAAATCTTTGCTCGTCTTGCGGAACACTCGTAAACCGTGGTACTCATAATCTGAGGTTTTACTGTAAAATCTTTAAAAATCCTACAATGTTATTTTCTCTCACAGTTGAGGTATACCTATGATGAAAATTACAGGCCTCTCTCATTTTTTAAGTGGGAGAACTTGCACAATTGGTGCCTGATTAAATACTTATTTCCCCCGCAGTAAATACTGAACATTAAAATTACTGAACACTGAATGAACACTGAACACGGAACAGATAATGAACAATAATCACTGAAAATAAAAAAAAACCCACCAAACTGAAAAATAAAAGTTCATAGCAGCTAACTCTAAGCACTAGACACCTCAAAATGATCATGGGACACACAACAATAAACCAGTGAACACTTACCACAACCATAAAAATTAAAAACTAAACACTGAACATTTAAGAGTTATACTCAGAACGGGTGACTATGTTCCTTATGTGGGATCAGTATTTATGTAAGGAAAAGTTTTAGACACTCAGGCTTCCAGACACTCAGGCCATGTCCACACATAGCTGGGTATTTTTAAAAAGAGGTGTTTCTACTTCATTTTCAAAACTAATTCTGTCCACACGACCTAGGGCTTAAAAATATCTTTGTCCATATAAAAACACAAAACGTTCTGTTAAGTACGATTGGGAGTGTCCCTAATCAACAGGGGGCCAATCAGAGGCCTAGACAAAACGTCATCACCGGTTACGGCATGTAGTAGTCCGATGGGCTTCGTCCAAAACCGCCTTTGCTGTCTGCAGCGTCTGTGTCGTCATGTTTTGTATGTAGCAGCAGGCACCTCTGTTCGTTACTGTAATGTGTGAGTAACTGTACATGTATGTACACGCATGTAAAAAGTCCAGTAAGCAACGTTAACACAGTCACTAGTTTACTGTACGTACGTCCACTATTACACAACATATTCTCATAAACAAAGGTGTGGCACCAAATCAAGGAGACAAGCACACAGACAATGACATCATTGGCATACAAGGTAAAAATATCCTTTGGTAACAACAAGCCGAAATCTCAGTTTCTCCTGTACACGCATCACGGATAACGGAGTTTCCGAAAATCTTCATTTAGAAGAAGTTTTTAGAAACCTATAACGAATAAAACTGTGTTTACATGTGGATGAAAAGCCAAAAGTGCAGATAAAAATCTTTTTTTTTAAGTTTTTAAAAATACCAAACTACTAATAAACACGGCCTGAGAGTCGAGTTATGAATAGGTTAAAGTGGATTTTTTGGGCTTCACATTGAGATTAATAAAATTCCTGGGATAGAAATCACTATCAGGGATAGAAAACATTGACAATAAAAAATTCTGCTTTTTAATCTATAATATCAAATATATAATACAATTTACAATGTTAAATCAAAGAAATTAAAAATGTAATATGGTTATATAATATGCAAATGCTTTGTCTGTGTGTGTGTAGCTGTCCTGGTAAGTGTGTTGGACATGGAGACGGTGGGTGACTGGGCGAAGTTCTCCATCAGCTTGGTGTCAGCGTATAAGAGCCGAGATCCGCTGAAGAGAGGCGAGAACACACTGTGGGTGCACATGAAGGACCTGGCGTGTAAATGTCCACGCATCCACATGGGGAAACGCTTCCTCATCCTGGGCTCGGGTGGGGGAGGAGCCAGCGCAGAGAGGACGGGGCTTACTGCAGACAGAAATAGCCTAGTGATACAGTGGAGGGACATTTGGACTCGACGCCTGCGCAAGTTCCAGCGCAGGGAGAAAAAGGGCAAATGCAGCGCTGCAGAACACAACCATGATGCCTGACCTTTAACCTCTTATGTGTAGACTGTTGGTCAGCCTTCTGAAGGGACCGTTAAAAAGAATGAGACTGATGCAGGAACAACCATCATTTCTCACATACACACACATATACACACACATATACACACACACACACACACACACACACACACACACACACACACACAGGTGCTGCTTGGTTTTAAACCTCAAACATTCATTGCTATCATTCTTATGGGACTCTAAAACTTTTTAAAGAAGCTTTTAGTGTGTGTGTGTGTGTATTAACAGACTGCTTGAGTGAACAGACAAAGAAGACATTCCTTCTTCTAACCACCTTCACCCGCTGATCTGTTCCGGTCCTTCCGGTCTGCTAGGTTCTCAGGAACATTCTGGAAAACCTTCATCTGAAGTCTTGGACAATTTTCAGATGTAAACTGATTTTCAAAACATTTAAGAAACAGCAAATTGTTGGAAAATTTCTAGATATCACATTCTATAACACCATTGCAATGTGTAAACATCTATAAAATTCCAGCAAAATAAATAAAAACAATTTAAATTTTTAACAGGCTAGGGTTCTAGTTTACTTTTTGAATGTTGCTAAATTATTTTAAAGTTCCAAACGTCAGGTGAGTACTGGAATACATTCAGAACGTGCGACACACTCTAGAATGCTCTCTAGGATGTTAACTAAATGGTTAAAACCTTTGGACATCTGATGAGTTCTAGAACAGCTTTAAAATGTAAATTTTCTGGAGCATGTTTTGAAGGGTGCTCTAGATGACCAGCTAAAGTCCAGCTAAAGTTTTGAATACATTTACAGCACCATATGGTGTTCAGATTATCTTTCAAAGATCACTGAGGTTCTGGAACACATCTGGAACAAATCTGATAGTGTCAGGGTTTTAGAACACTTTACAAGTTCTACATGGTTTTTCGAATGTCATAGCTTACTGTACATTTTGTGATATCTGAATTCTAGACCAACTGTATTATGTATGACAAGGGCTCTAGAGAATTTTATATCAATTCTTGAATGCTATAAAATCGATATAAAAATAGATTTCTAGACCAAGTTCAGATGTCAGGAGTTTTAAGTGTTTCAGTGTTTATTGGGCTGATATGTACATCTGCTTCCTGATTGGCTGGTAACCTCCTGTTGCCTGGCAACCATTTACCTGCACTGGTGCTGTAAATATGAACACATGCACCTTTGTTGTGCTTTGTTGCTATAAAAAAAACTGACTGGAGAGAAAGTGTCCCTCTCCTCACAGTGTGTGCATGTGCGCACGCGCGTGTGTGTAAGTGTGTTAGTGTCAAGCTTCTATTTCTTTACTATTTTTATTGCCATGACCACTGACTGTTTAATCCTACACCAGAATAAATTATTAGATAAATGTGTTTTCATTTTTTTGCTCTCTCTCTCTCTCTCTCTCTCTCTCTGTTTGTGTGTGTGTGTGTATTTGCATGTGGACTCTCTCATAACTTTAAGCACAAATGCCTCCTTGAACCAATTAGCTGGGAATAATCATAACATCATCTTGTCAAATAGCTGGAAGTGTGTATGTGCTTGTGTGTGAGAGAAAGAGATTTAAAGTGGTATTTCGGATGGACTGGAAGCAATTTGGTGCCTGAATTTAATACCATTTAATACTAAATTCCACACGACACCTTTGCCCCTCACAAACACACACACACACACACACACACACATTAAAACCAGTTGGATTTAGTTAGCACAGCACACCATTGACTAATTTCAGCCTCATAACCACAATTCAGATTCAACTAAAACTATTCTAGCTTAAAGCAAACATTATTAAATCATTACACTTATTTAATACACACTGGGAAAATGTAATTTAAGTAAGCGAATACTTAAGAGGCTTTGTATAATTACTGCAGTGATGAGTTTCAGCTGCATCAGGTCTTTAACTCTAACTGATGCAGTGAGGAGCTTTTCATATCTTACATAGCTGTGTGGAAGATGTGTCCTCATGGAAAAGATCTAGCTGTGTTTCAGAAGAGTCACATTATTGTCGCGCATCAAGCACAGACTGCAACTAAGGAGATTAAACTAAAATGACTTGAATTGGCTTAGGAACTGTCTGAGACATTATTAAACCCTGGAAGAACAGAGCAGAACCTGGACTTCACAAAAGGAATACATCCTGAGGGTGATGGGAGATCACTTAAACGCTAGGTAAAGGCAAATGGTAAAAAATCCTCAGTAGAAACCAGAGTTAGGTTTAATAGTGGGTGTGTCAGGGTAAGGAGGGAAATGCATGAAGCGACACACCCATCATGCATAGTGGCCACTGTACAAGCCTCTGGGGGCAGTGCTTGTAAGTCCAGCCGTACACGTATTTGCATTCATGAAGGTGTCTCTTGATTGTAGACTTTGATGATGGCACGTCTCCTTCAGAGTGCTCCTGAAGATGTTGTGCCCGTTTCCATGTTTGTTCACTTTTTTTTTTAACCATTCATCTACTGTCTGTGAGTTAGTAATTGTTGCATTTCATGGGAATAGCGGAGGTTGATATCCCATTACAGATTGAAATGGTGTTACAATGAAACCTTGGATTACGAGTATAATTCGTTCCGGAAGTGGCCTCGTATTCCAAAACACTTGTAAACCAAATTGAATTGCCCGATAAGAAATAATGGAAACTGATATTATTTGTTCCACAGCCCAAAAAATAAATGCATAAAAATATTTAACACAAACTATAAAGTAAAAATAAAACAAATTAACCTGCACTTTACCTTAAAAAAAAAAGTAAAAATAAATCCCGATAGAACAGTGTTCCCGTTTCTGTGTGTGTGTGTGTGTGAATTTAAAGTAACTTCCCTCTCCCCATTTTTGTCTTACACATTTACCCTTCCTCCACTCTTTTTATGCACGCACCCACACAACGAAAACAATGTTTAAAAATAAACCTAAATATAAAACTAATTAACCTGCACTTTTCCTTCTAAAAGAATTGCGAAAGAGCAATGTTTCAATGTAGAGCAGAGAGAAAGAGTGTGTGTGCGTTTTGTGTGTCTGTGAAGGCGAAAGTAGGAGGGACCTCTCTAATGAGACTTGCTTTTGCTTTACACGCGCACACACGTGTGTTATAATACAGTACATGCACGCTGTACACACGCATACAGACACAAAATAAAATATGTTTTACACACACACACGTGGTCACAGTGTTATAGTAAACAGTACATGCATGCATGGATGTTTATTATACCAGTAAGAGATGCGCACTATGACCCAGCAGGGAAGACGATTACCCACAATTCCACAGTGCAAGAGTTGTCGGCTCAGTTGTGATCAAAACAAGAAGCGCTTGCGTGATATATGATACTTGGTATTCATAAACCAAGACTTGTTCACTTTCCAAGTCAAAATTTATTACAAATCTTTGCTCGTCTTGTGGAACGGTCCCAAACCGCGTTTCCCGCAGTCCGAGGTTTCACTGTATTTTGGTACTCGAGTGAATGAGTTTTGAGCATACTCTACCCATGGGATGATCTGAGACCAGTCCTGATGATTCTGTGCACAGTAAATTCTGCCGATTCCTTGATTAGCACGCTCTACTTGTCCATTAGTTTGGGGATGACATCCTGAAGTCAAGCTTACTGTTACCCCCAATTTCTCCATGAAGTTTCTCCATACTCTTGAGGTGACCTGGGGTCCATGATCGCTTACAACGAGCGATCACGGACCCCAGTATCCCGAAGTATCTAAACACATGCTGGAACAAGATTTCTGCAGTTCTGAAGGTGGTGGGGAGCTAAGATAGTGGAATTAATCCCAAGATTTTCAAAGAAAATTTGTCAGTTACTACCATTATGGTGGTTCGCTCTTGAGATTCAGGTAGGTTGGTGATGAAGTCAATGGCTATGTGGGACCACAGTCTCTGTGGTATTGGAATTAATTTTCCGGCAGGGAGGGATCTCAGAGCTTTGGCTTGGGCGCATGCTGAACAAGACGCAATATGCTTGTTGATGTCAGCCCTCAAGTTTGGCTACCAATACTTTCCTTGTAACAGAATGTGGGTTCTATAAGCTCCAGGGTGACCAGTTCCTGGGGATGTGTGAGCCCATGTTAGCAACGTGCTCTGTATTGGGGTGGAGATGAATTTCTTGTCTTGGGGACACCACTTTGGTACTTGATCTTTAGGAAAATAATTTATCTTTTTGTCTATTTTTCTTGTTATTGTACATACAATTCTGGAGTCTGGGATTATTCTGAAATACTTTTCCTTGGTGCAGTGCTTCAGTGATGTATTCCTCCATTACTTCTGTTTCCTTTTATGATAGTTGGTATATTCTGCTTCGTGGAAGAGGGGCACCTTCAAGAAACTCGACTGCACAGTCATAGGGTTTGTGGGGTGGGAGGTGACTGGCTTTTGTCTTGCTAAACGCGTCACTGAAAATTTAATATTCCTTGTGAATTATATTGTTCATAGCTATTTCTGAGCTTTCAATGGAGGTGGATGCTACGTAGAGGGTGGGTTGAAGTAAGCACTGTTTTTTGCAATCCTTGGACCATTGTGTTATTTCCTGTTCCTTCCTCAATATATAAGGGTTAGGTTGTTGTAGCCAGGGTTGCAGTGACAGTAAGTAACAGACATGCAGTTTTGTGCGTTACAGTTCCTTCTCCTATGGTGCTGGCAGACACCTCATTAATAAGTAGATTCACCACTTGTTGTATCTTTTGCTGTATGTAAGTTCTGCTGGAGTTGTACCATATCCATTCTAATTTGTGCAACATCCTGACGGAGCTTGTTTAGAACTCGGGCGTGGCCCAGAAGGGCTTCCAGAATGTTGAGATCCCCTTTAGACGATCTTTCATTAGGCGAAATATTCTGTTATGTCCAGAGAACGCAAGTGGAGATAAGATGGTTTATTTACAATAAGTTCACAAAACACAACAATTAAGTCCGGCATGAATAATCTTGCTTGTAAGTCCAGTAAACAGGCAGGGGTCGGGCGATGTACAACGGGCATGAACTGGGACAGGCTAAAATTCAGAAGGCATGGTAACAACACTGAAACAAGTTCACAGGGAGCGTATACTTTGCGAGGACCGGAAGTACGCAAGTCCATACTTTGCGAGGACCGGAAGTACGCAAGTCCTTTTTATCCATGTTTAGTCTCAGGTGTGCTAGTACTCAGGTGAGTCAGAGCATTGCTGCTGGGAGTTTTAGTTCTTATTAGTAGTTCTGACACTCAGGCTAAAGATGGTCTTCCTCACCTTGAGTTCTTATGAACAGCTACCAAATGCAAATTTAGCACTGGGAATCAATTTCAGTTCTTTTACAGCCATAACTGGGGACTCTGGATTTCACAACTGGAATTACTTTTAAGCTAGTTAAGATTAAGCGACTTAAACTAAGTAGGTAGTTAAAGCTGCAAGCTGAAAAGTCTATATTTCATTGTGGTGAAGTACAGAGACACACCCACCCAACCACTGTCTTGCTGTCCAAATACTTAAGAACCTGACTGTGTGTATTTAATTGTGCACGTGTATGTGTTAGTGCTACATGTTCCTCCTTGAGGCGTTTAGTGTGTGAGCGTCAGTACAAGCTTATTACTTTGGTGGAACCATCTGGTGCATAATGAAGAGCATGTGTGTGTTTGAGAGCATTGAAAACACACACACACACACACACACACACACACACATGAGGGGAGTACTTGTACACACACTATGCTTGCACATTTTTACCTGCATATGATTGTCATTTTCATTTATCCTCATTAAAGATGAATAAAAGTCTGTTCTGATTTATTTTACTTTTCACGTTAAATCAGAATCACTTCCTTCATCACTGTAGGGAATTCTCTTTTTTTCTTTTGTCACATTATTTAAATGCCTTTGCACTAAAGAAAGTGTTTGGAATAAACAAAAATGTTTAAATCTAATTTTTTATGACCAGGCATCAGGAGCCACTTTTCTTACGTTTCTTTTTTCTCAAACTTATTTTACTGCCTTTATTTCTGTTCCCTTCCTCTCATCTTGACAGAGATGAGCTCAGATGCTTAAAATAAATTAATTGTATTAAAGTATTTTTAACCATTTTTTAAACATTTTCTTATTCTGTCATTTAGGGTCATTATAAAAATGTCATAAAAGCTGATCAGCAGAATATTAAAATTTTTAAATGTTGTTTAAGTTTTAATAAAATACTTAAAATGAATAACCGAGACTCCTAGTTTTCACTAAACATCATCTGAAACTCATTTTCTGGTTGAAAGTGAAGGGATCCGTGAAGGGATTTAAATGATATATTATTATTGATTTTTACTTTTTTAAAATAAAATTTCCATAATTTACAATTGCAGAACTGACCTCTGCTGCAAAGGAAAAGTTCATTTAGAGTCACAAGGCTCAGAAATCACCAATTAACAACCAGCCATTATGAAGGGATCTGTGGGGATGTGTAGACCCTCACAGCGCCCCGTAGAGCTATGGTGGATATAAATGGTCATTACGCTGTGTTGAATTGTGGGTAATAATGTGTTTATGCCCTGTTCTGTGAGGATCATGGGTCTCTCTGTTAGTGAGCCAGAGGATGTGTTTAAAAAGGTCAGTGCATGAGAAGCGGCCCGAATGGGTCAGGCAGCAAACTAAACACAGTTTTAACAATATATAGAAATTCATTTAGCAATAATGCTAAATGTTTTGTATTATTTTGTATCTATAATAATTGATATAATTTAATTAACATAAAGACCACAAACTCGGATCATACTGAATGCGCAGCCGGCACCTCTGATCTGAAGCTATCTGTACGCACAGTGCCGCGCTACCGTATGAAATGTACATTCACATCAACTACCAAACAGAGTTTTATCAGTAATCTCCCAGAGTTCCCAACTTCGATTAGATCACCGTCTGACCCCACAGAACTCGATCAGGCGACTGAATATTTAAAGTCGACATTTCGCTATACCCTAGATAATGTAGCTCCAGTTAAAAGAAAAATTATTAGAGATAAGAAACTTGGTCCCTGGTATAACGATCACACGCGCACTTTAAAACAGACCGCTCGGAAATTAGAACGTAAATGGCGTCAAACTAAATTACTAGTATTTCAAATAGCATGGAAGGAGAGCATCCTGAACTATAGAAAAGCTCTTAGTGTAGCTAGATCAACATATCTCTCCACTCTTATAGAAAATAACAAAAATAATCCTAGATTCTTATTTAATGCTGTAGCCAAATTAACCAGAAATAAGACCACTGCAGAAATCTCCACAACAACATCATGTAATAGTGAGGACTTCATGAACTTTTTGAATAATAAAATTGTAAATATTAGGCATAAAATTGAGGCTTTGAAACCGAACAATGTAATTGATGCAGATGTTAATCTAGCCATGTCAGATCAGAACCTAGAATACTTTACTCCCCTTGAAGAGAATGAACTAATTTCACTCATCTCTTCTTCAAATTCATCAACCTGTATATTAGATCCTGTACCGACACATTTTCTTAAACAGATAGTACCAGCAATAATAGAACCCCTGTTGAGAATAATTAATTCTTCACTCAGCATTGGATATGTTCCAAAATCTTTTAAATTAGCAGTTATCAAACCAATAATTAAGAAACCTGACCTCGACCCCTGTCAGCAGTTTAATTACAGACCAATATCAAACCTCCCCTTTATCTCTAAGATTCTGGAAAAGATATTAGCGAAGCAGCTATGCTCATATCTACATAGAAATGGCATACATGAACTGTATCAGTCAGGCTTTAGGCCTCATTACAGCACAGAGACAGCACTTGTTAAAGTAGTAAATGACCTATTGGCCTCTGATCAAGGGTGTGTAACCATGCTTGTAATACTCGACCTCAGTGCAGCTTTTGACACCATTGATCATGCTATTCTTCTTCACAGATTAGAAAATGTAGTAGGAATTAAGGGTACAGCCCTCTCCTGGCTCAGATCTGACCGATCGTTATCAGTATGTAGACCTAAATGGTGATTATTCTGCATGTTCTCTAGTGGAGTTTGGTATTCCGCAGGGTTCAGTTTTAGGTCCACTGCTTTTTTCCCTTTACATGCTTCCTCTGGGCAACATAATCCGTAAGCATGGTATTAGTTTTCATTGTTATACTGATGACACACAGTTATATGTCTCAGCAAAACCTGATGAGAAAAAACAGCTTACTAAAGTTGAGCAATGTGTGCAGGACATAAGAAATTGCATACAGCTAGGAGTAAAATTGTAGATCACACCATAACTTTAGAAGTCCTTTCTGTTCCATCAAGTGCAACAGTAAAAGACCTTGGTGTGATTATAGATCCCAGCCCTTCATTTGAAGCTCATGTAGATAATATTACCAGGATAGCATTCTTTCACCTCAGAAATATTGCCAAGATAAGAAATATATTGTCACTAAACGATGCAGAAAAACTAGTTCATGCTTTTATTACCTCTGGGTTGGACTATTGTAATGCCTTACTGGCTGGTTGTTCAGCTAGGTGCATAAACAAGCTTCAGCTAGTCCAGAATGCAGCAGCGAGAGTCCTCACTAGAACCAGAAGATATGAGCACATCACCCCTATCTTATCTTCACTTCATTGGCTCCCTGTGAAATTTTGCATTGATTTTAAAATACTATTCTTGACATATAAAGCATTAAATGGTCTCGCGCCACAGTAGCAGAGCGAACTGCTAGTGTCTTACAATCCACCACGCCTACCTCGATCAAAGGATGCAGGCTTCTTGTCAGTACCGCGTATTATTAAAAATACAGCTGGGGGCAGAGCTTTTTCTTACAAAGCCCCAAAATTATGGAATAGTCTTTCAAATAGTGTTTAAGTCTCAGTGTTTAAGTCCAGGCTAAAAACCTATTTCTTTAGCCAAGCATTTTTATAAATAGATTTGCCTTAGGTAAAGGAGCAGATCTGGGGGACTCATGGACGTAGAGTATTATGGTGAACTGGTATGTTTGGATGCTGTCTTCCTCACTCTCATTGATCACTCAGGTTTGTTGACGGTGAGGTGATTGGTTGCTTTACATCTCAGGAAGCCCTCATGTCTGTGTTTTCTTCTGGCTCTCCCTTTTAGTTATGCTGTCATAGTTAGTTCTGGCGGAGTCTCTGCTTGCACTCTACAGTTAATATACATTCACATTATACATTGTGTGACTGTGACCATACCTAACTGCCATCTCTCCTCTTTTTCTCTTTCTCCTCCTCTTTCTCTTTCCTCTCTCCCCCTTTCACTATTTCTCTCTCTCTGTCGAGCTACACATGTCGTTCCTAAGCTGCCACTGATCCAGACTTCCTCTGCCCTCCGGACCAGTCTGACCCATCCTGGTGCCCCGCTTCTGGTTGGAGATCTCGTCGCATGGATGTCTGGTTTCTGGGAACAGGTTCACTTTACCTAGAAGACGGTTCTGGCCTCGACTGGTGTTGACAGGTGTTTCTCTGAGGACTTGACGTGGCCACAGTTGCTCGATAGTTCAGGATTGGAATTTTCTACAAGTTTACCTGAGCCTCCAATAACTACCTGGACTCCATATTAACATCAATTAACACCAACTGTTATGCTGAACTGCCTGCCACCTAACACAGCATGAATGCAGATCAATTCCTGCTTTCTGTTTCACCCAAATGAGGATGGGTTCCCTCTTGAGTCCGGTTCCTCTCAAGGTTTCTTCCTATTACCATCTCAGGGAGTTTTTCCTTGCCACTGTCGCGTGTCACTGTGATTTCTAGAATTATTATATTTTTCTGTAAAGTTTCTATTTTGTGTTAATGCGCTCCATAAATACTGAAAAACTGAGAACTCTACGATCCCATTTATTAGTGCGATTAATCTGATTCCAAGAATGTCCCCTCGTGCTTGTGTGTAGGTTTTTGGTTCTCTCTCTGATCACAGATCTATCATTGATCTGTTGTCTAATGTGTGTGTGTACTTTATATAATCTTTAAGTTAAGTTTGCCTACTCATAACTTCTTAGTCGTATAGGAACACGCACACACACACACACACATTTTTGAGCCTCTTGTCTCTTACATGTAATACAGAAACTGTCGTGTGCTTGTAAAAAATTACTATAATCTTTTTTTACATGATTATTTGTTTACTTCTTCATTAGTATATAAACAAAAAAATAGATATTTGACAAAAATCAGAAAGAGTGAAACAGCCACCATGTGCGAGCCACCACAAGTTCTTCTGGATTTCTTTGAATACGGTACAGCGGAGAACCCGAGAAAACAAATTCAGCTTTAAAGTTATTTATTAGTGTTTATAAACCCTCATCCTTACATGTACATAAAACATTTACAGAGGACTGTATGTGTAGTACTTACTACAAAAGCACTTACCCCCCCACCCCCCAACACACACACACACACACACACACACACACACACACACACACACACACTTCTGGCCACCTGGCTCCAGGACTGTGGAATTCTGGGATGCCTGCAGCAGGTGTGCAGAGCTAGAACAGATCCTCACTGATCACTCAATTACATCTTACTGATGGACACACACACACACACACACAAACACAGAAGCATTTCAAAGAGGGGGCATCAGGAAGAGTGAATACTCTGTTGTGTATATGCGGAAAAGTGAAAAGACAAAGTCTCTGATATTAACTTTGATGATTATTTAGTATAAAGTAAGATGTTCTTGGAGCGTCTCTCTCAGAGCAGCACAGCACTTACACAGAAAAAAATATCAGAAACATCATAAAATTGTTTTCTAATCGGTTTTCTATCACTTGTTTGCACACTGTGTGACTGCGGATAGGTTAACCCTGTGTGAGTGGGGCTCGAGGTGGTGAGGGAAGGTCAGGTGGACAACACTAAACACAAATCTAACTCTGTACAGTGATGCACTTTGGTAAAATGAATCACACTACAGAATAAACACTGTGAATACACGCTTCACTGTACAGTGTTACACACATGGGGGTGTTATCTTCATATTATTTGATTACATTTTGTGATTCTTTCATGTTGGAGATTCGTGTATCGCCACACTGACTCCAAAATCTTACATAATTTGATTAGAAGTGTAAAAAAAAAAAAAAAAATCAGGATTTTGATATAGAATACAGATCAGATCGATTCCTAGGTACAGTAATAATATCATATTGAGATGTTATCAAAACATTTTAAAATCTGTTTACCAGAAAGTATAGACCCATGCAGGGTCAGCACGCACGAATGCCGGATGATTTCAACATTTTTGGGGGTTAAACTTGTTGAAGGTATTCCTGATGTCTCGTCGTCTTCCAGAGAGGTTCTTTTGTGGCAGATTTGCCCAGTTTCACACAGAATTCCACATTCACTCTCTGCTCTAACTTGCTCATGACACACATGGTCATTACAGCACCAGTCACACAGCTCCTGGTGTACACAGGTAGACAATGTTTTTTAGCACGCTGACTTATGGAGGTTGGTGCACCCTGTAACCCTTTGACAGCCTTGTGCTGCCATCTGTTGGTGTGTTACATAATAAGTCTCAAAACCTTCTGATACTACTACATCCAGTTTAAAAGCCGCTCTAGTTTGCAGCATGTTCACATTCTAAACCCCGTGTAGGTTGTCCAACGGTTGTCTTGCGTCCCGTTGTGTTGCTGGAGTAATGACATTTTGTTCTAGTGTGTACAAGCTGCACAAAAGAACTACAATAAAAACATCTCGAGTTACTTTGCTGTAACCCTGTTCCCTAAAAAAGTGGGAATAAGATGCTGCGTGGAAACGTTGCTATGAGATGCTATGGGAACATCTTTTTGTGTTGCCAGTTATAAAGCATGTGTGTATCAAATTTTGGCTTATATAACCTCAGTCAGGTGACATCATCTGATAAACTGCACCTGCAGGTTATAAATAGGAGTGAACCGGAACATTCCTTAGATCAATTTTGTCTGAAAGGACGTCCATTCACGCAAGCAGTGCAGCATCTTGTTCTCGCTTTTTTAGGGAACAGGGTTCAGCATAGTAACCCGAGACGTTCCCTTTCAAAAGCTACACTCGATGCTACGTGAAAACGCTATGGGAACGAGAATACCAATGCTGCCGCACTGCAAGTGTCTGGACCCCCAGGGATGTGTTGCGTGTGCGCGAGGCAGACTCGAGGACCTGTGAGCCTGGAGTAGCATGAACATCCAAACTATAGAATCTAACAAATGGGTGCAGAGAGTACCAACCTGACGCATCACATACTTGCTGCAAGGGGACACCTCTTGCCAGCGCAATAGATGAGGCAATTCCCCTGGTCGAATGAGCCCTGATTCCTAGAGGCGAAGTGTGACCATGCGTCTCGTAAGCTAGGGCAATAGCATCTCTCATCCAATGTGACAGTGTTTGTGTAGTGGCAGCCGCCCCCTTGTTGCGGCCCCTGTAGCATATGAAAAGCTGCTCTGACTTACACCACTGGCTAGTACGGTGGCCGTAAATCTGAAGTCTTTCCTGCTCCAGAGCTGTAAAAAAAAGGCTGGTGGGCTCTGACTCTAGTGGTTCGAAAAGGGTGTCAATCAGACAAACCTTTGAGCACAATAGCCAAGTCCCAGGAAAGGATTGTCGCTCTAGTGGCCAGCCTCAACTGTTTAGCTCCACGAATAAAATGGGCAACTAACAAGTGCTTTCCCACAGAAACCCCGTCGGTCAGGACATGAAAAGCCGAAATAGCAGCTACGCACGTTCTGAGAGTACTAGGGCTTAAGCCCGAGGACAACTTTTCTTGCAGGAACTCTAGCACTGAAACAATTCGGCAGTGGACTGGGTCTACATGTTTTGCCATGCACCAACTTTCAAATACACTCAAATTTTCAAATTGAGGGCATATGTTTTTCTAGTAAAGGGAGCCCTAGCACTTAAAATAGTTTTAATTACGCTGGCTGGAAGACCAGCATTTCTTAGTGGGTCCCCTTCAGGGGCAGGACGTGAAGGTTCCAAAACCCGGGCTGGGGATGAAATATTGTCCCCTGTGCCTGAGACAGAAGATCCCTCCTTACTGGAATTACCCACGGTAAGTCATCGAGGAGAGATACTAGATCCAAAAACCACACTCTGGGAGCGGAGCTTTCGGGGGAAACGCATAAAGGCGTAATCTGGGCCACATATGGGCCATGGCGTCCAGACCCAGGGGAGCTGGAGGAGTCAGAGAGTAGTAAAGGGGATATTGTGCTGTCTCTTGGGAGGCAAAAAGGTCCACCTCTGCTACATAAAATCTTTCCTAGATTTGACTGACTACATCAGGGTGGAGTTTCCATTTCCCGTGTGTCACAGCTTGTCTGGACAGCAAAGCTGCTTCCACATTCATACGCCCCGGAATCGCCCTGAGGGGCAGGAACTTATGCTGTCCCCAAAGCAGAACCTGATGCGTTAGCTTGTTCAAACGGCGTGAGCGCAGTCCGCCCTGGCGATTTATATACGAGACTACCGTAGTGCTGTCCACCCACACTGGGACATGGTAGCCTCTCAACTGCTGAAGGAAGTGCTTCAGGGCCAGAAATAGCTTCCTTGGGCTGGACGGCCATCTAAGACCGCACCCCAGCCCGTGAGAGAATCGTCTGTTATTAGCATCAAGCACAAGACGAATCTAAAGTGGGATCCAAAGTCAGAAACCGGGGTCTAAACCGTACAAAGCTCCTGGCGCGCAACCCTTATTTGCCTCTGGGGAGTGGCCCTCAAGTGAAATCCCCTGGCTCTTAGCAACAACTGAAATGCTTTTATGTGCAGAAGGCCCAATGGTATTATGGTGGACACAGCTGCCAGGAAACCTAAAGATCTCTGAAAGTGATAAACAGTCACTTTCTGTTTTTTTTTTTATTTCCTTCAAGGTGTTAAGAATGGATTCGACACGAGCGGGAGACAGCTGTGCCCGCATTGTGACCGAATCCCATGTGACACCCAAATATTTTGTCCTCTGAACAGGAAAGAGCACGCTTTTCGTGGCATTGAGGCTCAATCTCAAGGAATGGAGATGAGCTAGGACGATATCCCGATGTCAAAGCGCTAGCTCCTGAGACTGAGCCAGAATCAGCCAGTCGTCTATGTAATTCAAAATACGGATGCCCTGGAGTCGCAAGGGAGCTAGAACTGCATCCATGCATTTTGTGTATGTGCGGGGTGAAAGAGCTAGACAAAATAGGAAGGACCCGATACTGGTAAACTTCGCACAAGAACCTCTTGCGGTGTGGCAATATTTTTATATGAAAGTATGTGTCGTTCAGATCAATTGTCACAAACCAATCCCTCGGTTTGATTTGAGAAAAAATCACTTTGACAGTCAACATTTTGAATCTGTACTTTTTTAGATAGCGGTTCAGCCCGCGAAGATCTAAAATTGGATGCAGCCCCTTGTTTTTCTTGGGAACCAAGGAATACCGACTGTAGCAGCCTGACTTTCTATCTGGTAGGGGAACATGTTCTATGGCCCCTTTTCCCAGCAACGTCTGTAATTCTAGAGTCAGCAGGTGCGCTCTTTCCAGTTTCATGGAAGTAAAGACCACGCCGTTGAAACGCGGAGGGTGATGTGCGAACTGAAACCTGTAGCCTCAGTGCTTAGTACCCAAGGAGATATACCTGGCAGTAGCTTTCACGCTGCCAGTTTTGCCGAAAGGGGCACAAGTTTTGACAGCTCGGTTAGACAAAGGGGTGTTAGATGTTTGCCATCCTGAAATATGCCAGGAAATGACAGAAGAACTAACATTCCGTTGGACACCTGTGCTGCCCGAAACACCAGGTGACCTCCTGGGGTTGCCAGGGAGAAAACTTAATTCTTAAAAGGAATTCTACGTGCCCCTTCCCAGAGGGGGCACCCCCACGGTCCTGGATGAATGAGCCTCAGGACGTCTTCTTCGTGAGTACGCAGGTCCGACTTCTCGGATTGTGAAGCGCGGCACGCCGCACCCCTGTCTTTACAAGAGGGTGCCTGGCTCATAACACTCTCCTTTTGTGCTTCACGAGTTGGGGGCAACAAAAAGGATCGCACGATCGCCACAGGTGCTTCTCTGCGGAAACCATTGCAGCCATAGAACGGCCGATAGCACGGGCCATCTGCTTTGTTGCATGAAGAGACAGGTCTATGGCTCCACGTAGTTCCAAGAACGCCCTATCATCATATCACCTATATATCAAGAGCCCCGCCAGTGCTCAAGTCTTTCAGCAGGTCAGCCTGATAAGACTGTAAAACCGCGTCATCGGTGCACTTGTTGGTGTAGCTAGTCACTGATGACGTGTACTCCTCCAAGTCAGTGAAGTCGCCGTAAGTTGCAGCCTCCCTAAACATGTTCTAGTCAGTGTTCTCGAAACAGTCCTGAAGAGCAGAGATGGCTCCTGCTAGCCAGATTTTCATCTGCTTCAGAACCGGTTTAAGTAGCCGAGGTGATTGCGAGACTCTGCCCGATATGCGCCGGGGATGTTTGTGTAAACATGATCCAGCGTGTTTTCCCCTCTCATTGCAAAGTCCACATACTGATGGAATCTAGGAAGTACTGACATCTGGGTATTTTGCAGTTCACTGATCTTTGCATACTAGCACAGAGTTCTTGCACCATTTCGTGTTAATATGACCATTTCGTGAAAACAAAGACACAGCAGTCTCTAACCTCACACTGTGTACCCTGCTGGAGTCGGATGTAGTCCAGTTTATTGTCCAGGGAGCAGACGTTGGATTAGATGATGCCGAGGCTTCGGCTTTCGTCTAATTTCGAGCCCTTGGGGAAAGCTTGCTCTTTCGGCCAGTCGATATGCAGCTGCTCGCCCGCACATGTTACTATTTCACGTAACTCCTTATACGCTCTGTCATCACTAGAGGAGCGCTTGAGGTGGCTATAATCCGTTCCATCTCCGCGGAAGCAACACATGAACCCCAGGAATGCCCTGCGGCTCACGGCTTTTCATTAAAGAAGGCAAGCCACATGCGAAGCACTTTAATCGGGAGGAGGTCACAGTGCTAACACTCTATTTGAAGCCTGAGGAGAGCGTGATTTTCCCCCAAACACTCGAAACAGAAAGTGTGCTGATCGGCCTCTGAAAGAGGTTTATCACAGGGAGGCACACATCCCGCTTGAAACTCCACCATATCGGTGAGTTAAACACTTTCTTAATTTTGCTTGTTCACACACACGCAAACACAACAAAGCAATCCTGATGACAAAAAGATCTAAGGAATGTTCCGGTTTACTTCTATTTACAACATGCAGGTGCCCTTCATCAGATGACGTCACCTGACCGAGGTTATATAAGCCAAAATTTGACGTGTTTGATACACACATGCTTCACAACCGGCAACGCAAAAAGATGTTCCCATAGCGTTTCCACCCAGCATCGAGTGTAGCTTTTGAAAGGAAACCCACTTGGCTTGAAACATGATATCACAGTAACTCCCTGATAAACTCCAGCCCTGATCTATTCTGTTATGGCAGAGCGAGAAAATAATAAAAAAAGGCAGTGTTACACTTTTACAACACCTTCATGTCATGTCTCGAAATTAAAGGCCATTTGTACATTGACTTCCTGACACTGACCTACTGCTAAACTGCTATCTATCAGTAATTGAGGAGTGTGTGTGTGTGTGTGTGTGTGATAGAATTAAGTCCCCAGATTTCTGTAGTGGGACGTCACACTGTCTGAAATTTGACCATAATTTTACTGGGAAATTAGCTTTTTTTGGAACCAATCAGAAAATCTTAATTAGCATAATTCCCAGATGATGTAATATTATATGCACTAAATGGAATATTTATAATCAGGACCTGGATGTGAGCCTGCAGCACTGCACACCGGATCTGGAATCATACATCACACAAGTTCTTAAAGATCAGAGAGCAGAACGTGAGGTTTAAAAACTTTGAAATGTGTGTTAATAAATATGCAAATGTTCACCAAGATGCATTTTTGTGTCAAACAGAAAATGGAAACTAAATGTGGGTATGACATACACAACGGGACTGAACTGAGATGGTTATTTTCAGTACTTGTCAATATATTGTCTGATTACATAATTGATATATACAGATGCAGTGCCATAAAATAACACTACAGTGGTGCTATACCCTTAGTAGTGTACACTCTGTAATGCACTTACACTGAGGTGTGGTGTATAGTGTTTAGGAGCAGTGTGCGAATCAGGACACGTGTCTATTAGGACGGAGCGTGTACGTTTGCATGGGTCTGAGCGAAGTTGGGGGTTGAAGGAATTTCCTGTGTGTGTGCACAGGTCCCTGGGTTTGGAACACGGCCATGTTGTGAATTCAGGGGTCAGCGCACTGTTTATAATCTCACACTCCTCCTCTCCGAGTCTCGGGGTTTGGGTTACACACTATAAAGCCAATACCTCATCCTTTATTTCAACACAACTCAATCAAACCTGAAGTCCTGAGGATGGGATTAACTAAACGCACACATGCACATACCCATACACGTGCACACATGTACACCGTCCATTAAGTTTCCAGATTGATTCACTTAGCAGTTATTATATGTGAAGAAAGTCACTAAGCGATTCTGCACATGGAATAGATATAAAGACATGAACACAGCCGTCTGTCCTCCGGGAACGCATCCCAAACCACATGTCGAAATTTTACTCTGTGTGTCACATTAAACACCACTCGGTTTCTAATTATCCCTTCAACAAAACCTGAACCTAGAATGTTCTAGTGTTTATGTTAGATTTAATGTTGAAATTATTATTATTATTAAATTAGCACCACAGTTGTGTAATTAATTGATTTAGGATGTGTGAGCTTTTACTTGATTTCTACCAGAGGTGGAAGGTAACTAAGTGCATTTACTGGAACTTAGGAACACACACACACACACACACATACATACATATATATATATATATATATACTTTATTCGTTTTATAAGTGGATACATTTTACTTTTACCTGTACTTTCTACTTCACTACATAATGTATCAGGATTTCATAAAAATCCCTATTGAAAATATTTAAAAAAATCTGGAAGTTCAGTATAACAGGAGATGTATTTAAGTTAATATTCAATTCAATTCAATTCAATTTTATTTGTATAGTGCTTTTAACAATTGTCATTGTCCCAAAGCAGCTTTACACAATCTAAAGAATTATTTAAGTTTGTATGAAATGTGAATTTGTATGAATCAAAATGGTCAGTTTGTCCCTGGTGAGCAAGCCGAGGGCGACAGTGGCAAGGAAAAACTCCCTGAGATGGTAATAGGAAGAAACCTTGAGAGGAACCAGACTCAACAGGGAACCCATCCTCATTTGGGTGAAACAAAGAGCAGTAATTGATCTGCATTCATACTGTGTGTTAGTTGGCAGGCTGTTCAGCATAACAGTTGATGTTAATTGATGTTAATATGGAGTCCAGGTAGTTATTGAAAACTCAGATAGACTTGACTGTTTGATAGTTCAGGACTGGAACTTTATACAAGGCCTCAGAGAAACAGCTGCCAACAGCAGTCAAGGCCAGAACCATCTTCTAGGTAGAGAGAATCATTCCCAGACACGAGACACATCCCAAAGAGACACACGGGGGATCCATGTGACGAGATCTCCAACAAGAAGCGGGGCACCAGGATGGGTCAGACAGGTCCGGAGGGCAGAGGGAGTCTGGACCACTGGCAGCTCAGGAACGACATATGTAGCTTAACAGATGTAATGAGCTCTCCAACCAGAAGAGGGACTCCAAGGTGAGGAATGGGTGAAAAAACAACACTCACACTATTATGAGCTAGCCCACGAAAAAAATGCTGAAGAGTGGATTTTAATGATCAGTAATAGACTGCTTCTCTGTTAAATGTACACTGTACATGTGTGTACAATTTATGGGTTTGATTTATTACGCATGTCTGATCAACATCTAGATCTTGATGTGGACTGGCTTTCTGATCTACACTTTAAGATTATGATTTATACCCCTATATCTATCTTTCTTTATAAGTCTCATCTACCTTTCCAGAACATATACCTCCTTTCAGCGTGAGGTATAACAGCCCACCTAGGTGTTAGGGCCTAACTGGTGGGTTTTCTTCCTTTGAGCGCGTTAGCGTTCCCTGAAGGCCAATACAGAGAGACAGAGAAGAAGCTTCTGTCTCTCTTTTCAGCTCCTTCTCTGTCTCTCTGTATTGGCCCTCAGGGAGCTGAAGTGCTTTCCTGACTGCAACAGAGAGAACAGTTCATTGCTGGTCATACTCGCGCACTAAAGAGAGAAACCCGTAACCTTGAGCGAAAATGGGAAACTAAATTAGAAGTTTTTAGAATTGCAAATAAAGACAGTATGTTCAGTAGTAAAATGAAGTGGTAAATAAAAAGTAAAAACACCAGGCCTTTTTAACAACCCTTTATGGTTTATTTTGTCTCCAAGACAACGGTGATTTGGTTCCGGGGTTAAGCTCTCGCGAGTATGTGCGAAGGGAATCCAGATGACATGTGTGCCGGTATAATGCCGGAACCGGCATAACACTCAAGGTGGAGAGATGAAGCAGCGTGCTGGGTTTGGAAGAGAGAGAGTAAGCGATTGTTTGGATTTTCTGTGAATTACTGTTTCCTGGATTCATTTAATACCCATCTCATTCCGTTTTCTCGTGCTACCAGACTTAACATCTTTAACCAGTGAGGCTGAGCCATCTTTCCCGTTTAACATTACACACACAACAATTAACACGTACTCTGGACATTCATACATACGCACCCACACACTCGCATACATTACACACATCATTTATATTTGTATATATTTTGTAAATATTGTTTTTTTTTTTTTGCTGCACCTTGGTTGTTTGGTTCATTTAATACACTTTGGATTTGTTGAGAAATTGTTGTTGAGTGTCTTTCCTTATTCCGCGAAGATTGTGCAACACCGGAAGTGAGTAATTATTAGCCCGTATTTAGATTCAAGACCCTCGGAATAGTGTAATTAGCTTAAATAAAAGATCTGAGCATTACAGGTTCAACCTCTAATAGTATCTCACGATCCAGTTCAGCCTAAAGCTTCACATTTAGATTTTCAGTGCTTTACAGGTATAGGACAGGAAGAGCTGTATAATCTTGTCACCTTGGCTAAATCAACAACATGCTTGTTAGACCCAATACCAACCAGACTTTTAAAAGAAGTGATGCATACGGTTGGAGAGCCACTTCTAAACATTATTAATTCCTCATTATATCTAGGTTACGTCCCTAAACCTTTAAGTTGGCAGTTATTAAGCCGCTTCTTAAAAAATCTGGAGCATTGTGGAAGGCATTAGGTCTAATGAACAGGTGGTGGGGTTAGATGACGAGATGATCTGCTGAATCTCATCAGATGACAGGTTGGAGAATTCTGCTAAGTAAGGAAGTCGACGGCCCTGAGGTTCTGCTGTAGGAATTTGGTTGGGAGCAAAGGACTGGCGGATTGCTGCAGTTTTCCCATCATAGAATGTGGCAAAATCGTCAGCAGTCAGAGGGTAAGGGGCAGGAGGAGTTGGTCGGTTGAGTAGTGAGGAGAAGATGTTGTGGAGTTTGCCAGGATCATGTGCAGAGGCACGTCACATGAGAATTTGCAGAGAAGTGTCTGGTAAGAGACAAGATCTGCATCAAGCTGCGATTTCTTCCATCTTCTCTCTGCAGTTCCTAATTCTGTCCTGTTGTTGCATAGTACATCAGATATCCAAGGAGCAGGACAAGATGTCTTCCTTTGTTTAGATGACAGCGGGCAGCGGAGATCTATGGATGAGAAGAGAGAGGAGAGGAAGGTTTCAGGCCCAGTCTCTAGTGGTAGAGAGGAGAAAGAGTCTGGGTCTGAGAGGGATGATAGGGTGCATAAAGACACAGAGGAAGGGGAGACAGATGGAAAAAGTGCTTTAAGAGAGGTTTCTGTAAGTAAAAGAAAAATTTTGGTGGTTAGGTTTACATAGAATAGAAAGGGTTATGGTGAAGGATACCAGGTAATGATCAGATTTATGAACAGAAATAGTAGTGATATCTGTGACTGCATGAAATTTAAATGATAAAAAAAATGAGATGAGACAAGGACCATCTCTTAGGCAACAGCAGACCTGTAGATTCAAGATTCAAGATTCAAAGAACTTTATTAATCCCAGAGGGAAATTGCTCAAGAGGTACCACCACCTCTGCCAGTTTCTTGGGAAGAGTGAGAGAATACATAGGCAGAGGATAGGGCAGCCGGAGTGGCTGAGTTCTGAAGAGATATCCAGGTCCAGGACTATCCAGAAAGTCAAAAGAGTAATGAGTAGCTAGGTCAGGGATAAAATCTCCTTTCTTTACAGCAGATTGTCAGTTCCAGAGCCCACCTACCACTAGTGCAGGGCAGTACTGGAGGGTAGATGAGGTTTCTGGGAGATCTGCCTCGGCTGTGTGAGTAAGAGCATCTTGGTCTGTGAGAACTGACAGTAGAGATACGTAGGTTGAACACACATCCTAGACTGAGGTAATTGTCTACACAAACTTGTAATTTCTTGCTTAACATATCTTACTTCACACATACACACACACCCATTGAATATTGTGTAAAAGTTCAATATTGGAGATTGGTGTCACACTCTAATCAGATAATAAACTCAAAACACCTGGAAAGGTTTCCTGAGCCTTTAAATGGTTTCCCAGTCTGGTTCAGTAGGCTGGCTCCTGGAGACAAACCACTCTTGAAGGACTGAACTGTTGCTCTGTGGGCCAAACCCCTCTTTCTAAATAAAAGTAAATTTTAAGTTTCACTTTTTAAATTGAATTACTAAAATCAAGTAACTTAATGAATTAGTTGATGATATTCTAATTTACTGATACGCACCTGTATGTATAAACGTGGGCTTTTTCTAACTTTGCCCTGACAGAGCAGACTATGGGAGCAGAGCTGGGTTTAACAGACCCTTGGGTGCCTGTGATCCTGTCACCTATTTACTGGTGCAAAGTTGATCATTGTTGATCAAACAGTTTGAGTGCAGTACAGTGTCCCAGAACACAGGTTAAAATTTTAGTCTTGATGCTAATTACGAACTAATACATACTGTAACTGCTAAAGTCAGTTGTGGTAACAATCCCAGTTAATTAAGAGAAAGAAAAGTGTGTGTGTGTGTGTGTGTGTGTGTGTGTGTGTGTGTGTGTGTTGGAATGAGCGGCTGAATCCAAAGCATCTTTGTATCGTTATCACAGCCTGCTGAGTGACATGTACACACACACACACACACACACACACACACACGCACAGGAGTTGCAGGTGTAAGATGATGGAATGTGTTTGAAATGTTGTTCACCTGATCAGACTGTGAGAACCTAAGAGACTGACCAGTATGTGAGACTGAGTGTGACCCCGGAAGGAATGCAAGGTTAAAGGCCACCTTCCTGCTCTCTCTCTCTCTCTCTCTCTCTCTCTCTCTCTCTCTTTCTTGCACACACACACACACATACAGTGGCAGCTGTTTTTATGCAGCATAATCATAGTGTGTGTTTTTTTTTTTTACATAATTCTCCAAAACCTATAATTATTTTAATAAATTATTTATGAATAATAATAAAATCACAGGCTGCATGGTGGTGTAGTGGTTAGCACTGTCGCCTTGCACCTCCAGGGTCCGGGTTCGATTTCCGGCCAGGCTCAATTCCCATCTCTGTGTGCATGGAGTTTGCATGTTCTCCCCGTGCTTGGTGGGGTTGCTCCGGGTACTCCGGTTTCCTCCCACATTCCAAAGACTTGTAGGTAAGGTTAATTGATGTTCCAAAATTGCCCGTAGAGTGTGTATGTGCCCTGCGATGGATTGGCACCCTCTCCGGGGTGTACCCTGTCTTGTGCCCTTAGCCTCCTGGGATAGGCTCCAGGTCCCCGCGACCCTGAATACAGGATAAAGCGGTATAGAAGGTAAATGAGTGAGTGGATAAAATCTAAAGAAAAAAAAATGCAGTCACAAGTCCCCATAGAACAGCTGTCTGCATCAACTGAGACAAGGACCGTCTTCATAGTGAAGTGAAACTGTCCCCAGTCACTACACAGACCACACCGGGCATCCATTAAAAGACTCTCACATCATCGGTACAAGATCTCTTCTAAAAACACGCAGCTCTGAACAGAAATAAATGTTCAATGCCATGGTGGTATGATGGTAATCAAGGCTAAAAGCGTAACAAAATATATTAAATAAACAAAGCTTATCTTACTGAATAATTCCTATAACAAACACATTTAAACTCAAAGACATCTTCTGCAGTTAGTCTCTAGTCTGATGAGCTGTTTTATCTGATTACCTAACAAAAAAGCAACTGTGATGATTACTGGGTTATTTCTGTTCTTCACTTCACATGTGAATGTGTAAAAGGGGAAAAGTGTGTGTGTGTGTGTGTGTGTGTGTGTGTGTGTGTGTGTGTGTGTGTGTGTGGATAAAAAAATAAAACCCTGAACTTTGCTCCTCATGAGTATTCCTATCCTAATTGGTGTGTATCTATACATTTTATGTACTATCAAGTTTAGAGCATCCTGTGTGTGTGTGTAATGATGCACCAACATTCCTGCACAGGTGAGCAGGGTCACCTGAAGATCAGGTATCACCATGGCAACGCTTCACTGCTTTAAATCAAAAGACCTGAATAAAACCTCTCAGTAAGAGATCAATGAGACAGAAAGAGTACAGATACAAAGAGTGAGAGAGAGAGAAAGAGAGAGAGAGTCTCTCTAAAGTAAAATGATCAGATAATTAGCATAGGTAATATCGATAAACACCATATAAGGGCAAGTGCATGCTTTCTGCACTAAAATTGGAGAGATACAACTGAAGAAAGATAGGAAGGACGCCACGTCAGCCAATGGATGCATAGGTAAAGAAATTAAATGAATACATTTTGCAACATTGCACAGAAATGGACACTCATAGGCATTATTCATCTGTGCACATACCCCAACGCACTGCAGACCGGACAATCATGGACATGTGTGCAAATGTGCCAACAATAGCACATTTGCACACACATTGCACATTTGCACAAACAATGCTCAATTGCACACTTCAGACATTTTTTATTTATTCCATGTATTATTTACATTTAAAATGTATTTTTGTCTGTACAGATAGGTTTATATTTCTTATAACTTTTGAAAACTTGTATTTCTTATAGTTAAGATATTTATTTATTGCCTTCTTTCTATTTTTCTATTTCTCGTTTTTATTTCTTGTAAAAAAACATTTTTTGAGGTCACTGGGGGTCGTGTAAGCATTTCACTGCATATCATACTGTGTATGACTGTTTATGTTTAATTTAATTCCATTCAATTCAATTTTATTTATATAGCGCTTTTAACAATGGTCATTGTCTCAAAGCAGCTTCACAAAAATGAAAGAAATTCACTATATATATATATATATATATATATATAATAAAAAACTGTGTATGTGTGTGAAAAATGTCTCTAGATAATAATGAGATGAATGAATGATGAATGAAATGTCTCTGATGAGAAGCCAAGAGTGACGGCGACAGTGGCAAGGAAAAACTCCCTGAGATGGTAATAGGAAGAAATCTTGAGAGGAACCAGACTCAACAGGGAACCCATCCTCATCTGGGTGATAACAGATAGAGATGATATAACGCCATGTGTGTTATGCAGCTGAGAGTACAATATAAACAGAAATTATTTAAATTAACATAAAGTCTGGTTCAGCACAGGGAGTCAGTAGGTGCAGAGGGCAGATGGGGTCTGGATCACTGGGAGCACAGGAGCAGGATGTGTAGCTCCAACCATAATACGGCAAAATTCAGCTGGAGCTGGTCCTTCTCTGGATGCCTCAGGATCCTCGCAGGGTTGGCCTTTGTCTACTGAAGCTGGTACAATCTCCAGATGCCTCGGGATGGGTAGAAAAGTACAGAACAGATGGAGAGAATTAGCGTAGTTGCCATTCAGGATAGATGTACTGAAGTATGAAGTTATGGGATGAGTTACGCGTATGCCAGATTAAAGAGATGCGTCTTGAGTCTACTTTTAACCTGGGAAACTGTGTCTGAGCCCCGAACACTGTCTGGAAGGCTATTCCAAAGTTTTGAAGCTAAATATGAAAATGCCCTGCCCCCTTTTGTAGATTTTGAAATTCTGGGAATTACAAGAAGTCCAGAGTTTTGTGATCTTAAGGGACGTGGTGGATTATAGCGTATCAGAAGACTGGTTAGGTATGTGCGAGCTAAACCATTTAAAGCCTTGTATGTAAGTAATACTATTTTGTAATTAATTCTAAACTGAACAGGTAGCCAGTGCAGGGATGATAATATTGGGGTAATATGATCATATTTTCTGGATCTAGTGAGAACCCTGGCGGCTGCATTTTGGACTAACTGAAGCTTGTTTATTGAGGATGCAGGACAACCACCTAGTAATGCATTACAATAGTCCAGTCTGGAGGTCATGAATGCATGAACTAGCTTTTCTGCATCAGATACGGATAGGATACTCCTAAGTTTGGCAATATTTCTAAGATGGAAAAAGGCTGTTTTTGTGATATTGGAAATATGATTTTCAAAAGACAAGTTACTGTCTAATATCATGCCCAGGTCTTTTACTGTTGAGCTGGTAGTAACAGTACATCCTTCTAAACGCAGGCTGAATTGTGAAAGCTGTTGTGTGCTGTTTTTTGGGCCGATGAGTAATATCTCTGTCTTATCTGAATTTAGTAAAAGAAAGTTATTGGTCATCCAATCTTTTATGTCCTGGACACACTCTGTTAATCTAGACAACTTCGGTATTTCATCTGGTTTTGTTGAGATATATAATTGGGTATCGTCAGCATAACAATGGAAACTAATCCCATGTCTTTTAATAAAGTTTCCCAGGGGAAGCATGTATATTGAGAACAGCAGAGGTCCTAAAACTGACCCTTGTGGGACCCCATATTTCACTGGCATTACACCAGACAGTTCTCCATTTAGATCTACAAAATGGTATCGATCAGACAGGTATGATCTAAACCATTTTAATGCCTGTCCCTGAATACCTATGTGATTTTGTAAGCGATCTATGAGAATATTTTGATCTATAGTGTCGAATGCAGCACTAAGATCAAGCAAGACTAGTATTGAGATGCAGCCTTGGTCCAAAGCTTGCAAGCTTGCTCGTTTGCAATCTTAACTAGTGCAGTTTCTGTACTATGATGTGGGCTGAAACCTGACTGAAATTCTTCAAGGATGTTGTTTTCCTGCAAAAATGTGCATAATTGGGCTGATACTACTTTTTCTAATATTTTTTATATAAAGGGGAGGTTTGAAATTGGTCTATAATTTGTTATTTTATTTGCGTACAAATTAGATTTTTTAAGAAGCGGCTTAATAACTGCCAACTTGAAAGGTTTATGGACGTGACCTAGATATAATGAAGAAATGATAATGTTTAAAAGTGGCTCTCCCACCGTATGCATCACTTCTTTCAAAAATCTGGTTGGTATTGGGTCTAACAGGCACGTTGTTGAATTAGCTGAGGTGATAAGTTTATAAAGCTCTTCCTGTCCTACACCTGTAAAGCACTGAAAATCTAAATGTGAAACTTTAGGCTGAACTAGATCATAAGATGCTATTAGAGGTTGAACCTCCGTTATTTTCTTTCTTATGCTATCGATTTTTTCATTAAAGAAGTCCATAAAATCTTCACTACTAAATTTGTTGTGGAGTACTCTCTGCAGGCATCTTAGGTTTTGTTAGGCGAGCCACTGTACTAAATAAGAACTTGGGATTGTTTCGGTTTTTTGCTATCAGTTGGCTAAGATGCTCGGTCCTAGCAGTTTTTAGAGCCCGTCTATAGCTGCACATACAGTACTGTCTTTAAACGCAGTTCGAAAAACTTCTAATTTAGTTTTTCTCCATTTTCGCTCGAGGTTACGGGTTGCTCTCTTTAGGGTGCGAGTATGACTATTGTACCAAGGAGCAAATGTTTTATCTCTGCCTTTTTTTAATCTGATGGGAGCAAGAGTGTCTAATGTACTGGTAAAAATAGTACCCATGCTGCTAGTCATGTTTATGTGACAAATAAAATTTTTATTTGAATAATAAAAAAGTGGTTTGAAGGCACATGCAGTGAGGGCATACCTTCTGTTACCTATGGTAGAGTTTTATAACAGTTGAACTAGAAAAGGGGTTTCCATAACATTGTGTGTCAGAAAGCTTGTGGCAATCCAACACGGCTCAGCATACATTCCACGTTTCGATGGATCTGTGCAATCTCTAAAACGCAGCACACCCCAGCTTTAGAATAGCCTTCCTGATAAAGTTTAGGGCTCAGACACAGTCTCGCAGTTTAAAAGTAGACTCAAGGCACATCACTTTAGCCTGGCATACACATAATTTATCCCATAACCTCATAATCCCGTTTAAATACACACTCTCATCTAGTGCTGCTAATAAAAAGAATGCCAGCTACACTAATCTTCTATTTCTACCCATCTCAAGGCACTTGGAGATTGTTCCAGCTCCAGTAGACAGGGGTCAACCTTGCCAGAATCCTGAGGCATCCCGAGAAAAACCACCTCCAGGTAGATTCTGCTTCATGATGGTTTGGATCTAAACACTTTGCTCCCAGGCTTCCAGTGATCCAGACCCCCTCTGCACCTCTCTGACTCATCTTGGGGCCATATTGGTGCCGAACTGAACTAGACTCCATGTTAACTAAGACATCGTCTGGTATATAAAACTTTAAGCCTAACACATAGTATGACTGCAGATCAATCCATGCAATCCATTATTACCCAGATGAGAATGGGTTTCCTGTTGAATCTGGTTCCTTTTAAGGTTTTTCATATTGCCCTCTCAGGGAGTTTTTTCTTCCCACCATCACTGTCACCCTTGGCTTGCTCATCAGGGACAATCTGATCACTATGATTTTCATAATCTTTTATTAATTTAAAAAGCTATATACTGTAAATAAAATTTAATTGAATGTAGGCCTGCATGGACCAAGCATTTAACAGCAATCTGTACATCATTTAGAAGCAAAATGTACACAAGCATCCAACGGCTTTTATAGTCCTAAATGGGCATTATATGTTATAATTTATTTAGGGATCAAGTGCTTTAATTCCTATAAAAAAAACGTCATAATCTAAGTTTGATTATATGACACCTTTTATGTTTCTTAATTTTAAAGCCATGTTTCCTAGCATAGAAAAAAAAACAATCTTATCATGGTCAGAGTGCTCTACACTTTGAGCAAAAATATCCCCAAAATAAATGGTTGTGGACAAACTAAGAAAAGGTTGTGTATATGATTTAAAATAAGAAAAAAACTTCCTGCCTGAGATCCAGTGTAACATCCAGCTGAGACAATTCCCCTCCAGACCACTAGATGTCACCACCTAGGCAAATTATAAAACACAGTCTTTAATAATCCTAATTAGTCAGTTCCTGTTAAATCAGCATAAAAGCACATGGACTTCAGCTACAGTGCGAAGCTCTGGCGTGCATGAGAGAGAGATAGTTCGGAGCTGCACTGTTGTAGGATTGTGTTCTCTGATCTTGTGTTGAAATTATCCTGTCCACTTTATTCCAAGTGCATTTAGTTTGACAGAATTAATTAACAACACAGTCATTTTATTCTCTTAGGTAACATTAATAGTTGAGGTGGCACAGTGGGCTGGCACGGTGGTGTAGTGGTTAGCACCTTGTTTCGAGGCCAGGCTCGATTCCCGTCTCTGTGTGCATGGAGCTTGCATGTTCTCCCTGTGCATGAAGTAGTGTGTGAATGTATGTATGTACATGAGTGTGCCCTGCGATGGATTGGCACCCTGTACATGGTGTACCCCGCCTCATGCCCTAAGCCTCCTGGGATAGGCTCCAGGTCCCCGCGACCCTGAATACAGGATAAAGCGATATAGAAGATGTGAGTGGGTGAGTGGCACAGTGGTGTAGTGGTTAGCACTGGTTCACTTACACCTCCAGGGTCTGGGTTTGATTTGCATCTACAAATTTTCCAAAGGTACAATAAATTATAATTAAACTTAAAATATATATATATTTAACAAAATGTGCAGAATGTTTAATATGATATCATGTGTGGGTATGATAGCAACAGTATAAAAGATGTGTGTGTCAGCAGCAGTGATATTGTCCGTGTTTTGCAAGTAAGTCCCCATTTTATGTTTAACATTAGAGTAGGACAGGTGCTTAGTCAGGACGGACATAACCAATATAAGTACAGTACAGCTATAACAAAAAAATATATATTAAAAATGTACTAAGAATTAAGAGAGAAATGTTTACTGTCTACAGGTGTGTGTTGAAGGTTAAGTTAGTCTAATAATGAATGTGGTGTTTGACTGCCCTCTGCTGTCAGTAAAAGGAACTGTAGCTATAGGCATAGATTTTTTTCTCAAAAGTTTACACAAATTGCTCATAAACCGGCTTGCGTCTTTTAATGGCTGTCCAAAGAGGGTCACACTTTATCCAGAAAGTTCTTTGTGGGTGCAGGCTTTTATTCCAACCAAGGAGAAGACAATTTGACACTCCTGCTCCAAAGAATTAGCTTGTCATTCCTATGCACCAATTCAATTTAATTCAATTCAATTCAATATTATTTGTATAGTGCTTTTAACAATTTTTTTTGTCGCAAAGCAGCTTTACACAATCATAAGAACTATGAAAGTTTGTATGAAATGTGAATGTGTATAAATCAAAATAATCAGGGTGTCCGATGAAGTAGTATGCTCTGGTACCATCCCAATGAGACGTGCCGAAATAGCTTACAGCAGGTTATTGTCGCTGAACCCTGGATGTCCAGGTGGTGCTCCGAAAATAATGTGGGCTTTATAGATAACTGGAAGATCTCTGAGGGCAAAGCTGGCCTGTTAGGGTGGGATGATGTCCAACCCACTCAGGAAGGTGCTGCTCTCATTTTCTGTTGTATAGCTCATAGTCTCAGAAGAGGCCTAGTTAATCTGTGACAATCCAGAGCCCAGGCCAGGGAGCAGACAGACAGGCTAACCCAACCGTCTGCTAGCTGCATAGAGTCGTCACCCAGGGTTCACTCTATTGAGACTGTGTCTGTTCCCCGAGCTAAAATCAAATTTAGAAAGACTCAGAAAGTCTGTTTTAGTAATTTAATTAGCATAAAGACCACAAACTTGGATCAGACTGAATGCGCAGCCGGCACCTCTGATCTGAAGCTAGGACTGTTAAATATTAGATCTCTCGCATCTAAAGCAGTTATAGTTAATGAAATTATCACAGATCAGGAGTTTGATATACTCTGTTTAACAGAAACCTGGATGAAACGTACATTCACATCAACTACCAAACAGAGTTTTATCAGTAATCTCCCAGAGTTCCCAACTTCGATTAGATCACCGTCTGACCCCACAGAACTCGATCAGGCGACTGAATATTTAGAGTCGACATTTCGCTATACCCTAGATAATGTAGCTCCAGTTAAGAGAAAAATTATTAGAGATAAAAAACTTGCTCCCTGGTATAACGATCACACGCGCACTTTAAAACAGACCGCTCGGAAATTAGAACGTAAATGGCGTCAAACTAAATTACTAGTATTTCAAATAGCATGGAAGGAGAGCATCCTGAACTATAGAAAAGCTCTTAGTGTAGCTAGATCAACATATCTCTCCACTCTTATAGAAAATAACAAAAATAATCCTAGATTCTTATTTAACGCTGTAGCCAAATTAACCAGAAATAAGACCACTGCAGAAATCTCCACAACAACATCATGCAATAGTGAGGACTTCATGAACTTTTTTAATAATAAAATTGTAAATATTAGACATAAAATTGAGGTTTTGAAACCGAACAATGTAATTGATGCAGATGTTAATCTAGCCATGTCAGATCAGAACCTAGAATACTTTACTCCCCTTGAAGAGAATGAACTAATTTCACTCATCTCTTCTTCAAATTCATCAACCTGTATATTAGATCCTGTACCGACACATTTTCTTAAACAGATAGTACCAGCAATAATAGAACCCCTGTTGAGAATAATTAATTCTTCACTCAGCATTGGTTATGACGCCCAACAGCGTCTCTTCTTTCTGAGAAGACTGAGGAAGGCCCAGCTTCCACCACCGATCCTGATCACCTTCTATAGAGGAACTATCGAGAGCATCCTGAGCGGCTGCATCACTGTCTGGTTTGAGAATTGTGCCATATCGGAGCGCAAAACCCTACAGCGGATAGTGAGGACAGCGGAGAAGATCATTGGGGTCTCTCTTCCCTCCATTGAAGACATCTACACCACATGCTGCATCCGCAAAGCCAACAGCATTGTGGCTGATCGGACACACCCCTCTCACACACACTTCACTCCTGCCATCTGGAAAAAGGTACCGAAGCATTCGGGCACACACATCCAGACTGTGCAACAGCTTTTTTCCACAAGCCATCCGTCTCCTCAACAAAAAGGGACTGAACTGATAAACACACACACACACACACACACACACACACACACACACACACACACACACACACACAAACATTATCACTCAGCTTAACTCAACTACATCAATACATCAAAACACTGTGACCAGACTGACTAATCAACACAAGCGCAGACACACTGACCCACACAAACTATCGTACACACATCTGTAAATGCCTCACTGTTTATCTCTTCTGCACAAGATTCATTACTTTTTTGCACAAATATCAATTCTTGCTGCTATGTTTTACTACCTCAACACCATATTTTATGTTTTATGTTCTGATATGTCGTTGTTGTCGCACTGTCACTTTGTTGTTGCTCGTTTTGCACATTTGCACGTGCACTTTATGTTGTTGTCTGCTGTCTGGAAAATAGTCTTTTAGTTAGTTAGTCTCTAGTTAGTTTTTTGTTAATTTATGTTGTAATTTATGTTAGGAATATCTGTCTTGTCTCTGCTAGCCAGCTAACTAGGCCTCTTAGTTAGCTAGTTTAGCTCTGTTAATTTATGTTGTAAGTTTACGTTGCATGTAGCACCTTGGTCCTGAAGGAACGTTGTTTCGTTTCACTGTGTACTAACTGTATATGGTTGAAGTGACAATAAAGCCTACTTGAACTTGAACTTGAGTCCTCACTAGAACCAGAAGATATGAGCACATCACCCCTATTATATCTTTACTGTGAAATTTCACATTGATTTTAAAATACTATTCTTGACATATAAAGCATTAAATGGTCTTGCGCCGCAGTACCTGAGCGAACTGATAGTGTCTTATGAATCGCCACACCTATTTCGATCAAAGGATGCAGGCTGCTTGTCAGTACCGCGTATTATTAAAAATACAGCTGGGGGCGGAGCTTTTTCTTACAAAGCCCCAAAGTTATGGAATAGTCTTCCAAATAGTGTTCGGGACTCAGACACAGTCTCAGTGTTTAAGTCCAGGCTAAAAACCTATTTATTTAGCCAAGCATTTTTATAAATAGATTTGCCATAGGTAAAGGAGCAGATCTGGGGGACTCATGGACGTAGAGTATTATGGTGAACTGGTATGTTTGGATGCTGTCTTCCTCACTCTCATTGATCACTCAGGTTTGCTGACGGTGAGGTGATTGTTTGCTTTACATGTCAGGAAGCCCTCATGTCTGTGTTTCCTTCTGGCTCCTCCCTTTTAGTTATGATGTCATAGTTAGTCCTGCCGGAGTCTCTGCTTGCACTCTACAGTTAATATACATTCACATTATACATTGTGTGACTGTGACCATACCTAACTGCCATCTCTCCTCTTCTTCTCTTTCCCCCCCTCTTTCTTTTTCCTCTCTCCTCCTGTCCCCCCTTTCACTATTTCTCTCTCTCTGTCGAGCTACACATGTCGTTCCTGAGCTGCCAGGGATCCAGACTCCCTCTGCCCTCCGGACCTGTCTGACCCATCCTGGTGCCCCGCTTCTAGTTGGAGATCTCGTCACATGGATGCCCCGTGTGTCTCATTGGGATGCGTCTGGTGTCTGGGAATGATTCTCTCTACCTAGAAAATGGTTCTGGCCTCGACTGGTGTTGGCAACTGTTTCTCTGGGGACTTGTAGGAAGTTCCAGTCCTGAACTATCGAACTGTCAAGTCTACCTGAGTCTTCAATAACTACCTGGACTTCATATTAACATTAATTAACATCAGCTATTATAGCTGAACTGCCTCCCACCCTACACACTGTATAAATGCAGATCATTTACTGCTTTCTGTTTCACCCAGATGAGGATGGGTTCCCTGTTGAGTCTGGTTCCTCTCAAGGTTTCTTCCTACTACCATCTCAGGGAGTTTTTCCTTGCCACTGTCGCCCTCGGCTTGCTCACCAGGGACAAACTGACCATTTTGATTCATACATTTTGATTCATTAAGATTTCATACAAACTTAAATAAATCTTTTAATTGTGTAAAGCTGTTTTGCGTCAATGACAATTGCTAAAAGCACTATACAAATAAAATTTAATTGAATTACCTAGATTTAACATAATTACCAGAATACATATTCTTATCATGTGTCTTGCTGACTGCCAGACATTACATTACAAAGTACATCTTAGGTCTGAAGAACATTGCTAATATCAGCCTCGCTGCCTGCAGCTTTGCAAATGACAACCGATTCTTTCGATGATGCAGCTATTTCCGGAGGAAGGGTCTTTGCAGCACTTCCTCTTGCCAGAACTTTGCGCATCTTTTTAAGACTCCGTCATTCTCGTCAAGCTGCGACCCGTCCTGCTTTAATATCTAAAACATTTTCAGCTTCACACAATATATCTCCTATAGTGAGATGGGACATATGACAATTTAAACATTAGCTCATATAGCACATTTCATAACAGTATACAAATCAAATACACATCATGCACATCTGCTATTAACACAATCTAGAGAATTAATGAAAATAAATAACGCTTTAAGTGATTACAAGTTTCAGCCTGTGTTGCTGATGTATTGGGTTGCAATGTAGTAACTCTATAAAATAGAGTAGATAAAATTACATTGACATAACATTGAAGGAACAACCAAAACACAATGTCAAAACAACATGATTGTTTATTTATTGCTGATATTCAGATTAACATCCACTCACACAACATATGACCACATCCATGGTCCCTTTTAACATGGTTTAGAATTCCAGTCAGATATTCTCAATTCAATTCAATTCAATTTTATTTTGTATATATTCTAAAGATATTATTCTCTAGATATTCTCCAGATATGACAGCTCTCTGATCACATCACATGAGCATGCCACATCTTATGTCATACATCTTTTACTGTAGTGCTGTAATGCTACCTCTATTTTATTCCAGAAATAGTACCATCTCAGCTCCCAAGTTATTCTACTGTTATACAGTAAAAAGGTGGTTGTGACACTTGTTGTAACATTAACAACATGCCCCCCAGTGGGCTAGTGGTAAACATGCCCTTCTCTTACCACAGTGACCGGAGTTACATTTCCACTCAGGCTGTTGTTTTGAAGTTGTTTTAGCAAGATTGGGTTAGGGGCATTCATTATCCAATTACTTGTAAAAACAATATAATACCAATGTTGTCCCAATATTTTACAACCTAAAATTCCTGCTTGAGAGTCGATGAACTGGTGTGTTAGATTCAGTACTTGCAATAGTAATGTACTGTGTTTGCTAAGTAGATACAGCTAATAGGTGCAAACAACAGTTTAAAGCAAATCAACCAAAATAAAGTGTGCATTGTCTCCTTACGGCATGCTCCTGTGCTTCAACCTGTATATTTTTTTCATTTATATTTGAAAAAAAGGAAGAAAATATATTATAGAAATATAATATTTAACTATAAAATTCAGTGGAGTAAAAGTTGCAGTAGTGTAAAAATTGTAATGGAGTTGCACAAACAGAAACAACTAAACATAAATTACCACAACTGCCCACCACTAATTATGAGCAAAATATTATACTTTCTACGCCACTACATACTATGACCTCTTTTCCTCCGTCTTACTCATGAATGAAAAAAAAAAAACATTGAAGCACAGTAAGCTGAAAGTATGATATTTTTTTATGAAATGTAGTGGAGTAAAAGCAAAAAGTTGCCCAGAAAAAAAACACCTAAGTATTTCATTATTGTCCACCACTGATTATGAATAAGGTGGACTTTCATTACATGTTAGCTACAACACCACAGTATCTGCAAAACATTTCAGTAAATTTACTAGCACTCATTTTCTTCTCCAATTATATTTGCTTTTTCACTGTGAAACACCTGTCCATCTGGGTTCTCTCTCCATTTCACTGTGATGTTCTCTGCCATCCCATAATCCATCAGTTTTTGCTTTATCTAATAAACAGAAGAAGACAACTGTTATTAAGAATGGTTAAATAAAGAGGTTGTTATAAAACGTCTCGGGTTACTTTGCTGTAACCCTGTTCCCTGAAAAAGTGGGAACAAGATGCTGCGTGAAAACGCTATGGGAACATCTTTTTGGGTTACCGGTTGTAAAGCATGTGTGTATCAAGTCACACAAGCAGTGCGGAATTGGAGCGCAGCATCTCGTTCCCGCTTTTTCAGGGAACAGGGTTACAGCAAAGTAACCCGAGACGTTCCCTTTCAAAAGCTACACTCGATGCTGCGTGAAAATGCTATGGGAACGAGAATACCAACGGCACCGCACTGCAAGTGCCTGGACCCCCAAGTTTGTGTTGCGTATGTGCACAATAGCAAGGAGGTTTCAGACTGACTCAAGGACCCGTGAGCCTGGAGTAGCATGAACATCCAAACTATAAAATCTGACAAATGTGTGCGGAGAGGACCGACCTGCTGCATCACACACTTGCTGCAAGGGGACACTCTTGGCAGCGCAATAGATGAGGCAATCCCCCTGGTCGAATGAACCCTGATTCTCCCCCGATTTGACAGCGTTTGGCATAAAAAAGGCTGCTCTGACTTACGCCACTGGCTAGTGCGGTAGACGTAAATCTAATAAGCGTGTACAGGACAAAGTAAGTGAGGCCTTTTCTGCTCCGGAGCTGTCAAAGGCAGAGAACAGAAGGCTTCGAGGACAACTGGGTGCATGGTCGATAATGGAACTTTCGGAAGATAGTTCAGGTGAGGACTCAGAATAGCTTCAAAATTAAAATTTAATTTGTCACATACACAGTACGATATGCAATGAAGTGCTTAGACAACTGCCCATGACAATAATTACAGTTGTTAGTTGTAAGTTTTAAATATAGAAATAACTAAAAACAAATAGAAAAAACTTCCAGAATAGATAATAAAAAATCAATAAAAAAGAACCAACTATGTGAAAAGTTTAAGAACCAATAAAATAAAATAAAAAAAAGCAAAAACTATATTTAATAATGTAAGTGTCTGTAAGCAACAGTGACCCTCAGTGAGCGTAGAAATTCGTTTATTCGGTCCTTGACACGCTTGCTGTCACCGCTAGACAGGAAGGGAAACTTCTCGGCCACTGTCACCATTAAAAAATTTCTTAAGTTCACGGCAGTCCACGTTTGCCTCTTGAACCATCCCAGTTTGTTGTGGATGCCCATTCTTCATAGACAGCCTGTGGTACCACAGTGTGAAACAGCAAGCAACCAAGCCGATTTGGCCGCCCTTGACTCTGAGTCATCAGCGACTCAAGAAGTTCTGTAGTAGGAGTAAACTGAAGTTCAGGATTCAATTCAATTCAATTCAATTTTATTTGTATAGCGCTTTTAGCAATTTTCATTGCCGCAAAGCAGCTTTACATAGTCAAAAGAATTATTTAAGTTTGTATGAAATGTGAATTTGTATGAATCAAAATGGTCAGTTTGTCCCTGGTGAGCAAGCCGAGGGCGACAGTGGCAAGGAAAAACTCCCTGAGATGGTAATAGGAAGAAACCTTGAGAGGAACCAGACTCAACAGGGAACCCATCCTCATTTGGGTGAAACAGAAAGCAGTAAATGATCTGCATTTATACAGTGTGTAGGGTGGGAGGCAGTTTAGCTATAATAGCTGATGTTAATTGATGTTAATATGGAGTCCAGGTAGTTATTGAAGACCCAGGTAGACTTGTAAGAAGTTCCAGTCATGAACTATCGAACTGTCAAGTCCCCAGAGAAACAGTTGCCAACACCAGTCAAGGCCAGAACCATTTTCTAGGTGGAGAGAATCATTCCCAGACACCAGACGCATCCCAGAGAGACACACGGGGCATCCATGTGACGAGATCTTCAGCCAGAAGCGGGGCACCAGGATGGGTCAGACAGGTCCGGAGGGCAGAGGGAGTCTGGATCACTGGCAGCTCAGGAACGACATGTGTAGCTCAACAGAGAGAGAGAGAAAGAGTGAAAGGGGGGGACAGAAGGAGAGAGGAAAAAGAAAGAGGGGGGGAAAGAGAAGAAGAGGAGAGATGGCAGTTAGGTATGGTCACAGTCACACAATGTATAATGTGAATGTATATTAACTGTAGAGTGCAAGCAGAGACTCCGGCAGGACTAACTATGACAGCATAACTAAAAGGGAGAGCCAGAAGGAAACACAAACATGAGGGCTTCCTGACATGTAAAGCAAACAATCACCTCACCGTCAGCAAACCTGAGTGATCAATGAGAGTGAGGAAGACAGCATCCAAACATACCAGTTCACCATAATACTCTACGTCCATGAGTCCCCAAGATCTGCTCCTTTACCTATGGCAAATCTATTTATAAAAATGCTTGGCTAAATAAATAGGTTTTTAGCCTGGACTTAAACACTGAGACTGTGTCTGAGTCCCGAACACTATTTGGAAGACTATTCCATAACTTTGGGGCTTTATAAGAAAAAGCTCTGCCCCCAGCTGTATTTTTCATAATACGCGGTACTGACAAGCAGCCTGCATCCTTTGATCGAAGTAGGCGTGGCGGATCGTAAGACACTAGCATTTCGCTCAGGTACTGCGGCGCGAGACCATTTAATGCTTTATATGTCAAGAGTAGTATTTTAAAATCAATGCGAAATTTCACAGGGAGCCAATGGAGTGAAGAAAAGATAGGGGTGATGTGCTCATATCTTCTGGTTCTGGTGAGGACTCTCGCTGCTGCATTCTGGACTAGCTGAAGCTTATTTATGCATCTAGCTGAACAACCAGACAGTAAGGCATTACAATAGTCCAACCTAGAGGTGATAAAAGCATGAACTAGTTTTTCTGCGTCGTTTAGCGACAATAAATTTCTTATTCTGGCAATATTTCTGAGGTGAAAGAATGCTATCCTGGTAATATTATCTACATGTGCTTCAAATGAAAGGCTGGAATCAATAATCACACCAAGGTCTTTCACTGTTGCATTTGATGGAACAGAAAGGCCATCTAAAGTTACGGTGTGATCTAAAATTTTACTCCTAGCTGTATGCGGTCCTATGACTAGAACTTCTGTCTTATCCGGATTTAGCAGAAGGAAGTTAATTAGCATCCAATTTCTTATGTCCTGCACACATTGCTCAATTTTAGTAAGCTGTTTTTTCTCATCAGGTTTTGCTGAGACATATAACTGTGTATCGTCAGCATAACAATGAAAACTAATACCATGCTTACGGATTATGTTGCCCAGAGGAAGCATGTAAAGGGAAAAAAGCAGTGGACCTAAAACTGAACCCTGCGGAACGCCAAACTCCACTAGAGAACATGCAGAATAATCACCATTTAAGTCTACATACTGATAACGATGGGTCAGATAGGATCTGAGCCAGGAGAGGGCTGTACCCTTAATTCCCACTACATTTTCTAATCTGTGAAGAAGAATAGCGTGATCAACAGTGTCAAAAGCTGCACTGAGGTCAAGTAATACAAGCATAGTTACACAACCCTGATCAGAGGCCAATAGAATGTCATTTACTACTTTAACGAGCGCTGTCTCTGTACTGTGATGAGGCCTAAATCCTGACTGATACAGTTCATGTATGCCATTTCTATGTATATATGAGCATAGCTGCTCCGCTACTATCTTTTCCAGGATCTTAGAGATAAAGGGGAGGTTTGATATTGGTCTGTAACTGGACAGCTGACAGGGGTCGAGGTCAGGTTTCTTAATTATTGGTTTGATAACTGCTAATTTAAAAGATTTTGGAACATATCCAATGCTGAGTGAAGAATTAATTATTCTCAACAGGGGTTCTATTATTGCTGGTACTATCTGTTTAAGAAAATGTGTCGGTACAGGATCTAATATACAGGTTGATGAATTTGAAGAAGAGATGAGTGAAATTAGTTCATTCTCTTCAAGGGGAGTAAAGTATTCTAGGTTCTGGTCTGACATGGCTAGATTAACATCTGCATCAATTACATTGTTCGGTTTCAAAACCTCAATTTTATGCCTAATATTTACAATTTTATTATTAAAAAAGTTCATGAAGTCCTCACTATTGCATGATGTTATTGTGGAGATTTCTGCAGTGGTCTTATTTCTGGTTAATTTGGCTACAGCATTAAATAAGAATCTAGGATTATTTTTGTTATTTTCTATAAGAGTGGAGAGATATGTTGATCTAGCTACACTAAGAGCTTTTCTATAGTTCAGGATGCTCTCCTTCCATGCTATTTGAAATACTAGTAATTTAGTTTGACGCCATTTACGTTCTAATTTCCGAGCGGTCTGTTTTAGAGTGCGCGTGTGATCGTTATACCAGGGAGCAAGTTTTTTATCTCTAATAATTCTTCTCTTGACTGGAGCTACATTATCTAGGGTATAGCGAAATGTCGACTCTAAATATTCAGTCGCCTGATCGAGTTCTGTGGGGTCAGACGGTGATCTAATCGTAGTTGGGAACTCTGGGAGATTACTGATAAAACTCTGTTTGGTAGTTGATGTGAATGTACGTTTTATACGGTAGCGCGGCGCTGTGTGTACATTATTATTGTGACACACTTGAATTGAGACAAGATAGTGATCTGAGATAACTTCAGATAGTGGTATTGTGAATAAATTTTTTATACTTAATCCAAAAAATATTATTAAATCTAAAGTGTGACCTGCTTTATGAGTGGGTCCTACTACACACTGATTTACTCCTACCGAGTCCAGTATAGACATAAATGCAGTTCTCAGAGGGTCTTCTGGGTTTTCAAAATGAATATTAAAATCTCCAGCAATTAACATTTTGTCTACAGAAACGACTAGGTTTGAGAGGAAATCTGCAAATTCACTAAGAAATTCCGAGTACGGCCCTGGAGGTCTGTAAATGACAATTAGCGGGATCGACTGAGCTGACTTAATATAGTTAAATACACTTATGTTACTATAAAGAATTTCAAATGAATTAAATTTGTGTCCGTGTTTTTGTACAATAGTCAAATTATCATTGTGAATAACTGCGACGCCTCCTCCTCTACCAGTTAACCGAGGCTGGTGTATGTAGCTGTATCCAGTGGATGGCAGTTTGTAATTGATGCTGTAGCTGCAGACATCATTTCCCTGCTCTCTGCATCCCCACGAGCAGTACACTTGGTCGGCGTAACAAAGTCTTGGGTTGTGGTGTGCACACAGTTTAACCGTGTACTAAGAGCCTCTGTGAGTTGCGCTACAAAAGCGAGTTCTTTGTGGGTGGCTTTCAGATCTGCGTGTGCCTCTTTGCAGACTTGCAACTCACTCCGAAGGGCATCCTTCTCTGCCTTGCAGACTTGCAACACACTCCGAAGGGTATCCATCTCTGCCTTGCAGACACACAGCTGCTGATTCAGCGCCTCAATTTCTGTGCCACGCTTTTCCAGCTCAGGCGTCACGTCCACCGCAGTCTGTCTTTGCTTAACCACACGGCTATACAGGGTAGTTGCCTATATTAGGATAAAGTATACAGTATGTGTTAATTCAAATCTGCACGTGGTTAAGTACAGCGTGTGGGCAACTTCTTTTTTTACCTCGAGAAATTAATGTCTTGTCTTAATAGTAATTTCCAAACTTGACAACAGTATTCTTCTCAGTTTTACATTTGCAATTATATACTTATATAATTATATAACTTAAAGTAAGTTACCGCTTTTTTCTGCACCAAGCGCTTTTTGGCAGCAATAAAAGCTTTTGCTTTCCTCTCTGTTAATGGCTGAGGGCGGGGGGCTCTGTTTTCCAAAGATTCCTGTCAACATAGTGCAATGATTACAACATCGTAGGTAAAACTATAAAGAATGATAGAATATTGTTTAATCGATAAGCAACAAAGTTTTTAGTTTTGTTACCTTCTTTGTGTCCTCAGCCTGCTGTAAAATGATGAAGTGTTCGTTTTAATCTGGCGTAGCAGTCACCTTGCAAATGAAGTTCGTCCTAGATGAAGTTACTGTAGATGGCACATGCCATTTATATAACAAGGCGGTGAATGGTGGGTGGAGTTGCAATGTGTAAAACAAAAGCGCGAAAACTTATACAAATAATATGTATGCAGTATAATCTGGGCCTCTCAAGTCATTATTCGCTCGCACTTCGTCTGCCACTGAACCAAAATATATTGTCTTACATTTGTGAAAAAAAATATCATTGTGTTTTTTCAGAGATTTATTTGTGCAAAATAATATTTATGTAATATAATCAAAGGCTCTTAATTCGTTAGCAATATAAACCAAAATACATACTACGATTTTTGAGAGATTTGTTGTAAAAAAAAAAAGTTTTTTTTAAGATATTTGTTTGTGCAAAATAATATTTATGTAATATAATCATAGGCTCTTGATTCGTTATTCGTTTGCAATATAAACCAAAATACATCTTACGATTTTTGAGAGAATTGTTGTAAAAAAAAAATTTTTTTTCAGATATTTGTTTGTGCAAAATAATATTTATGTAATATAATCAAAGGCTCTTAATTCGTTAGCAATATAAACCAAAATACATACTACGATTTTTGAGAGGATTGTTGTAAAAAAAAATTTTTTTTCAGATATTTGTTTGTGCAAAATAATATTTATGTAATATAATCATAGGCTCTTGATTCGTTATTCATTTGCAATATAAACCAAAATACATCTTACGATTTTTCAGAGGTTTAATTGCTAAATATTACTTACCAAGGTTCTAAAGTGTCCCAATAATACTTTTAAAGTATTTATTTATACAATGTCGAACTGTACCTGTTTTACATGGAAAGTTACAGGTCTGTCACCAAACGATTTACCCTGGCAAAAAGCCATGTACTGTAAGAATTGTTATTTAAAAAGAAAAGCATAACTGGGCTATTACCTGATCGTCAATCATAATCTTGCTTGTTATTGAAGTAATAACAGTAGTGTTTTTTTTAATTGAATAGAAATATAATTGCGCAACGGTTAAGCATTAGCCCATACTTGAGAATCTATTCGTTTTAATTCCCAATACATTCTACCGGGGTAAAATCACCCTAATATTAACAGCCATCCTTTAAGAGATTGCATATACAATGGGTTGTCTTAGGAAATTTTTTAAATGCACAATGGTTTATCATATGAACTACAGTCCTTAAAAATAATAAATGCACAGCATATTTAACTCAAACAAATAAAAGATTACTGAAATTAGAGAGTAAAATCTGTGGAAGTAACAGTCTGTATGATGAGTTTTTGCTCTCCACCACAAAGAAGCTAAAATGAACAGTGGATCCTGTCTGTGTTCTTTATTTGTTTTTTTATTATTGATACACTCTTGTGTATTCTATCCTTTTTTTTGGATTCACTGTTATTTCTTATTCAAGTTCAAATGTTTGCGCCGGTGCGTTGACATCGTAACCATTTAAGTACAAAAATAATACATTGTGAAACACTATTCATTTTGACTGACAGAGTTACAGTACGCGCTAAATTAGAGACGCTAAAAGTGAGTGGGTCCAATATCACTGGTCTTAAAAAGTGGGTGGGTCCTGTCCCACCCACATGCATTCATTTAAATGCTGCGTGGTCTCTTTTTAAATGCTAGCCTATAACTTTTTCTGCGCTTGAGCTTTCTGCCACTCTATCGACCATGACGAAGATTTTCTCTAAGATGAACATCAAGATCAGGTCTCTGTGGACAGCAGGACACTATTTCTCTGATATCAGGAAATTTTTGATATAGTCAGGTGTTCATGTCTCCAACTGCATGATCAGACGACATTGTCGTTCTCATCGCCTGACTCCTGCAATTAAAACACCAACTACATTGAAAGTGACCAGGTAGGTTATGTTAGTATATGTTTCGTATAACATCTAAAATTTTACATTAATCTGAACTCGAATAAAATGCAATTTTTATTTGTATAGTGCTGTACTCCAGTGCATGGAAAAAATTCTGGACGAGGATGATGAACGGTCTGCTAAACAGATTCAAAACGAGCTTCAGATCCGATTGCAATTGAAATCATCAATTCGCACCGTAAAAAGGGCAATAAAGAAACTTGGATGGACTTTTGGCAAAGCCCGGTAAGTATCTATAGTAATTTTAGTGACATTATATTTTGTATTTAATACATTTATCTATATATTTACTTCGTGTTCATGTTTTTTTTTTTTTTGTTTAGCACAGACCCTATGATTCGGAAAACCAACAAAGCCCTGCGTCTTAACGCAGTAGTGGATGGCTGTCAAAGAGACCTTTTACAATGTAATCTTTGCTGACGAAACAACTGTGGCTTTGGAGCGCTTTGCGTTGATGTGCTACAAAAAAAGGGTCGGCATGTAGCGAAACCTAAGGCCAAACATCCTGTAAAACTTCATGTTTGGGGCACCAATAGTTGTGTTTGAAGGTTAGTTCAATATAATGTACAACCTATTTAACATTACAAGATACAGTAGCTGAATTGTTGATTAATATGACAGAATTTCGACTTATATAAATTTACAGGAATTATGGACCGGCATTATTACGAAGAAAGCATAATAAAATCTGCGCTGGCACCATACGTTCAACAACACTTTAAAGGACCTCATCGCTTCTTCCTTTTTGTCATCTCTGTTTAAGAAGAGCTCAAAATAAGTGGGAAAGCTTACCCCAAAAAGAACAATAAAAAGAGACTCACGTGTGTTTTCAACCCATACCTGCATCTTGCGTCCATTTCTTTACCCAGGGATCATGACACTTCCAAGGTAGAAAATAACGAGCTTGTGATATTTTGTAATTTCTGTTAGCGGAATACATGTCTTTTATAGTGTTCATAAATCATGAATGTGTTTTATAACATTACTTTATAATTACGCTATAGACAATGACCAAAAGCATACAGCGGCGAGACAGTGTATTGCTGAGTCGGGGATAAACTGGGTGAAAACACCTGCCGAGTATGTTTCTTCCTTGTGGTCTATTATTTTAGATTAACTTACTTACTTTATGAAATGTTCACAAGACAAGTTCCTCTAACTTGTATTCCTTACATGCAGCTCTCCTCATCTCAACCCGATAGAGATGGTGTGGCACGCGCTAAAGAAGTTTGTCAGACGTGAGGCTAAGCCACGGAACAAAGATGAGCTTCTTCAGGCCATTGTGACTTACTGGAGTGACCGCTTGACCGAAATTGCGTGCAATAAATATATTAATCATTTACAGAAAGTTTTGCCGGAGGTGGTACAGCGCAACGGGGGTGCTATTGGGATGTAAAATGTAATTTGGTAAAATTTTTCATTATTTATTAAATAAAAATTATGATGCTCATAACAGCCTACTGCATTCCATTCTTATAATAACGAATAACGCAAACCAAAGCTTTTCTAATTACACGTAATAAAACCTGATAAAGGCTAACTGTGATAAAGTCTATTTAAGAAGTAGCTTAAATTAATAACAGTATTTAATTTAAAATATAAATTTGTACTGTAATGTTACTACTGCGATTATAAATTCGTTTAATTATAATGTTTCACTTGATTTTATCTTTAGATCAAAACTCGGCAAAGTGAAAGAGCGCGCGTGCCCGCCGCGGGTTCACGCAAACATTTTACATTCACTAAAAGGTTTATTCACAATCACATTTCAGCCATTCACAGAAAAATCCACGACTTTTCATGAGAATTTAAGACCTCTTGACACCTCTCTCTCGCACACACACACACAGCAGATTAAATCGTCATTAGCACGTCCCTCCCCCAACCAGCGCAGCATTTACTTACATCTAAACTGAGTCGTTTACATAAATCACTACACGTGTAGCTTTTCTAATTACACATAAAATCTAAAGGCTCAGTGTGTTAAGGTTTACGTTGCTTAAAATTCAATCCTAAAAATATTTTTTTAAATAATTGTAATTATAAACTTGTACTGTAATGTTAATACTGTGATTATGAATTCATTTAATTACAATGGTTCAACTTGATTTTATCTGCAACTACATGCGACTATAGCCGAGCTGCGACTCATTAATCCTGGAGAGAACGAACTAAGGCCTGAGGAGTCAGTCTGTAGTTATATAGCGCCACTCAGCAGTAAAAGCCAGCAAACACACAAACCCAAATGCAGTTGCCGTGCACGACGACGGTAAAAGTCGCAGACTGCCTGGCCACCTACTGTATAATCGAGGATGTGCGTGCGAAGCTGAGACATAGGCTTCTCTGTGTGCGCGTGCATAGGAAACCAGAGCTTTACATTGGAGCACCCTAATTGTGAGCTAAAGAGGGCCCCTAATGGGAAACAGATGTAGGAGGGATGTACAGCGAGCCCTGCATATATAATGGTGGAAATGGACCAGAGATTCAGTTGTGTCAATGGTGAAGCTCCGGTCGTTATTGCATGATAATAAAGGTCGTAGTCTTCTGTAAGCAAAGCCTGACTCTGAGTATTTTTCCACAACATCTTGGCGCTGCGAGCAGGGTGGTAAAGGGGCAAAGGTGACTAATCGGCATGGGCTTCCTTGGTCAGCAACACAAACAAGTGGCCACTTACAAAGGTAAGCAACTTTTGCTTATATACTTAGTTTGTGTTGTTTGCTGAGGATCACCCATGGTGGTAAGGACGCCTGATAAGGGCCTCTCCAACTCAAGTAATTTAAAATGGGTTTTTGTTTCCAGAAGAGAATGCATGCATCAGCTTACTAACTGTTGTACTGATAGTAAATTGATAAAATAAGCATTGCATTGGTCTGTTTTGTTGTCAAGAGGGCATTGATTGATGGCAGCAATAACAGACGGTATGAGAGAGCGTATTTGAGTGTCTATTTGAGTTGCTAAGAGGGCAATGTGAAAAGGTAGATAGTCTTGATATTAATTTGTACTCATTGTCAAGTGGGCCTTAATGGATGACAGTAAGGGAAAGCAAGTTAGTAAGGAATTGTGCTTAATTAGTAATATTGCATGCGTAAGGATAAGCATCAATTAATAAAAAATACCCTTTTGTATGAGGAACACATTGCGGTGTGTCATAAACATTTTGTAGCCACCTTAAAATTTGTATTGTATAAGGTTTTTGTGGCTTTTATTGATATCTTTTCTATGAGGAACATACTGTTGTACATCATAAACATTGTGTAGCCACCCAAAATAGGTATTGTTTGAGGTTTTTGTGGCTTTTATTTTATATCTTTTCTATGTGAAGCACTATTTTGTGCCATTAAGTTGAATGCCATTGCAATTTGTGTCTAATTGATGTTGTTTCTGTCTGTTACTGTCTGAGTGTGTGAGAGCTCTATGTTCGCCTAAGTGTGTGTGTCTGTGTGTGTTTGAGAGAGAGAGAGAGAGAGATGGAATCTGGGTAAGTGATACCATAAGCTCTGTGTCCAGTAAACAGGGCTGGACCTCCCGTGGGAATTGTGTGTACAACCCTCAGAGGGGGGGCAGCTTGTTGCCGGACCGGAGATGTGTGTGTATGAGCCCTAATTAGCAAAGGGGACAAGTATGCAAAGAATTAGCCCTATTTTCTAGGAAAAGAGGAACAAAGTATGAATGCATAAGCCTATAAATAAATAAATAAATAAACAGTGTGGAGTGGTGAATGTATCTGAACCCCATATTAATACTGTGGCATTAATCAGTTATTAATGGAAGTGTTCACTCTGTATAAGAATGCTGTGCTTTTTGGCAAGCTAATAGGCAAATAGTGAAGTATGACATTAATAGTGCTAACCTCAATCACGCAGCGCCAAACTTTTATCAGCACATCACCTGCCCCACAAGGGGTGAAACGACACTGAACCACTGTTATACAACGGTCAAGGACGGCTACAAGGCACAATCTCGCCCTGCGTTTGGTAAATCCGACCACGCCGCCATCTTCCACATGCCAAAATACAAACAAAGGCTAAAACAGGAAGTTCCGGTTCAGAGGGAGGTCGCGCGCTGGACGGACCAATCGGTGGCCGCGTTACAGGACGCACTCGATGACGCAGACTGGGACATGTTCAGAAACAGCTCCGATGACGTCAGCGTGTTTACGGAAGCGGTTGTGGGATTCATCGGGAAACTAGCGGATGATACCGTGGAAAAAAGACTATTAGAACGTTTCCCAACCAGAAGCCGTGGGTGGATAAAACCATCCGCGACGCTCTGAGATCTCGCACCGCTGCCTACCACATGGGACTCGCGTCGGGGGACATGGAACCATACAAGGCTGCATCATACAACGTCCGGAAGGCGGTGAAAAAGGCGAAGCAGCGCTACGGGAGGAAACTAGAGTCACAGCTCCAACAGAGTGACTCTAGGAGCCTGTGGCAGGGATTAAGGACAATTACGGACTATAAAGCACCAACAACCGGTATGACGAACGCGGACGTGACTCTGGCAGACGAGCTGAACACTTTCTATGCTCGCTTCGAGGCTGCAGCTAAAGACGCTAGCGATGCTAATGCTAGCGGCGCTAACGGCTACAGACAGGAAGTCACTGCCAGCACCGGAAGCGCGTTCATCATCACCGAGCATGATGTGAGGAGAGCCTTCAAGAGAGTGAACACCAGGAAAGCAGCAGGACCAGACGGCATCTCAGGCCGTATCCTCAGAGCCTGCGCAGACCAGCTAGCACCTGTGTTCACTGAGATATTTAACATCTCTTTATCTCAGTCGGTGATCCCCACATGCTTCAAAGAGTCCATTATTGTTCCTGTCCCAAAGAAACTTCATCCTGCTTCCCTCAATGACTATCGCCCTGTAGCCCTCACCTCAGTAGTGCTTTGAACGCCTGGTCAGAGACTTCATCATTTCTTCACTACCCGACACACTGGACCCACTACAGTTTGCATACCATTCAAACCGTTCCACGGACGATGCAATCTGACATCTCCTCCATACATCTCTCACTCACCTGGACACTCAGAGGGGGAATTATGTGAAAATGCTCTTCATCGACTACAGCTCTGCATTTAACACCATAATTCCCTCCACACTTACCACCAAGCTGGAGCACCTGGGACTCAGCTCATCCATGACTCAGTGGATCTCCAATTTTCTGACTGGCAGACCACAGGCAGTAAGGATGGGCGGACGTGTCTCAGCCTCCATCACTCTCAGTACTGGAGCCCCCCAGGGTTGTGTTCTGAGCCCCCTGCTGTACTCTCTGTACACCTATGACTGCGTGGCCACTACCAACTTCACCACCGTCATCAAGTTTGCTGACGACACTGTCGTGGTGGGCCTGATCACCAACAAAGATGAGACGGCCTACCTGGAGGAGGTTGGAAATCTGGAGAACTGGTGCCAGAGAAACAATCTCCTCCTGAACGTCAGCAAGACAAAGGAACTGATGTGGACTTCAGTACAAAGCAGGTGAGGAACTACCAGACCCCCATCATCAACAGGAGCCCAGTGGAGAGAGTGGACAGCTTCAGATACCTCGGTGTTCACATCACGCAGGACCTGGCATGGTCCTGTCACATTAACACCGTGGTAAAAAAGTCCCGGCAGCGTCTGCACCACCTCAGACGCTTGAGAGACTTTAGACTGCCCTCCAAGGTGCTCAGGAATTTTTACTCCTGCACCATAGAGAGCATCCTGACGGGAAACATCACGACCTGGTTCGGGAACAGCACCATGCAGGACAGACGAGCTCTATAGAGGGTGGTGCGATCAGCTGAGCGCATCATCCGCACCGAGCTCCCTGACCTACACTCAATCTACACCAAGCGGTGCTGGACCAAGGCCAGGAAGGTCGTGAAGGACCTCAGCCACTCCGACAATGGACTGTTCACTCTGTTGCGGTCTGGGAAGCGATTCCGCTCCCTGAGGGCCAACACAGAGAGACTGAGGAGGATCTTCTTCCCGTAGGCGATAAGGTCTCTCAACCACACCACTATGCAGAACTAACACAATCTTTTCACAATCAATCAATAAATCTTTAAACATCCATGGACACTATGGACAATTCCACGCACATCACATCTACACTACATGTTTACGTTTACATTCTGGACCATTGCACAAAGACACTTTAATAACCATTGCACAAAGTCACTTTTTCTATGCATATTTGTACACCATTATATTTCTATTTGTACAGTATATTTCTATTTTCAGTTTCTATTTTTAGTTCTGTTTTTCCTAGTTAAATTTTATTATATTTTTTTAATTTAAATTTTCTATCGTATTTCTTTTATTCATATTTATTACTTATTATAAGCTTTAATTCTCTTTTTAAGGTCACTGGCGGTCGTGTAAGCATTTCACTACATTTCACCTAACGTGGTGTCGTGTCGGATTTCAGCGGTCACGGAGTGGAAAGACTTTGAAGCAGTTGCAGCGTTTTTTCAGTTACAACAAGCACAGCGATGAGTCCACGTTGTTTCACTGTTTATGACATAGTGACACTAAACAGCTGAACAACTTCACTTTTCCGTTTAAGAAAAAAAAGCTGTATTATGTTTGTTTATATTTAGAGTAACACCTCTCATAGTCTATTGTTAGTTTTAATGATTTGGCAGAAACTAATTTTTACTACATAAGTACCCCAACACCATTGATCATGAGTTTCAGCTGAAACTAATTCTATACATGCAACAGAAACTGTAGATGTAGATTCCAAATGTATAAAGATGCATGCTATATATATATATATATATATATATATATATATATATATGGTCTGTATCCACACTCAGCGGTCACGGAGTAAAAAGACTTTAAAGCAGTTTATATATTAATCTATATCAACATTGTTTCGTTTAGATTCCGCTTCAGTGTGTTTCTTAATCTTACCCTATATATATATATATATATATATATATATATATATAATATTACCCTATATATATATATATATATATATATATATATATATATATATAAAAACTTTTCAAATAAAATCGCTATTACTTGACCCTGAAGTTTAGTTTAGCACACAAAAAAATGAAAAGTCCTTCCTGGTAAATCAACTGCATATGTAGTTTATTTACAGCAAATTATTAAAAAAATGAATATATATTGTACACTACAAGGTAAACACAGGAAAGATTACAAAATGAAAAAACAAACACTGTCTTCTTTATAAACAGCTTCTACTGTGCGTCGAGATGCTGAAATCCCTTGCATGTTGCCCCTCAATTTTGTGCTTCCATTTCAAGTGGAGAGATATTTGACTTACAGCTTAGAACAAAAGAACGGTAGGTGTGATCACAACCCCCTCCGAACGACCGGGCCATCAATCACTGACCACCTCAGAAGTTCCCTCCAATGTATTCTGATGTTTTGCAAGTATTTTTGCAAAACTATGGCACTCTCTTGAGAGGTGGTTGGAATGTGTGATTCATTTATTTATTCCATACAAGGGCACTAACTACACAGACCAAACTGTAACCTTTTTGTATTTGTGGACTCACCGCTGTGCTTGTTGTAACTGAAAAAACGCTGCAACTGCTTCAGGGAAGGTGTGTGTGTGTGTGGGTGTGTGTGTGCGCGCGCTGCAGCCTGTGAATGAATACGCACAGCAGAGGGACAGAGACATGAGGGACATCTAATACCTTATTGTGTAGTGTCCCTTTTTCATCAGATTTTTCTGCAACCGCAGATCAGTTTATCAACTTGTAATATATTAATTTTAGGAATACATTAACATGTGCAGACATTTAGTTAAGAGGACGCTGCCCCTCTTGCCCCTGAATAGAGCCAGCCTCGATTACACACACACACACACACACACAGATATATATATAGCATGTATCTTTATACATTTGGAATCTGCATCTACATTTTCTGTTGCATGTATAGAATTAGTTTCAGCTGAAACTCATGATCAATGGTGTTGGGGTACTTATGTAGTGATAATTAGTTTCTGCCAAATCACTAAAACTAACAATAGACTATGAGAGGTGGTTGGAAGGTGTTACTCTGAATATAAACAAACAAAATACAGCTTTTTTTTCTCAGAGATAAACAGAAAAGTGAAGTTGTTCAGCTGTTTAGTGTCACTATGTCATAACCAGTGAAACAACGTGGACTCATCGCTGTGCTTGTTGTAACTGCTTCAAATTCTTTCCTCTCCGTGACCGCTGAAATCCGACATGACACTACGTTAGGCTACGTCTTGACTCATTTGCATATTGACGGTCATTAGATGTTGACCGAGGGCTCAAGGAAGGTGTGTGTGTGTGTGCGCGCGCCTACTTCTTGTACTTTTATAAACATTCTAAATATAAACAAACTAAATACAGCTTTTTTTTTTTCTCAGTGGTAAACGGAAAAGTGAAGTTGTTCAGCTGTTTAGTGTCACTATGCAGATGTTACACTCAGTGTAGTTACCAAAATCTTTGATTTAGTTCTCATTGAGTGGCCACACATCACTTCCACATTTCCCTCGCTTTTATTACATGAACATAAGCAGTGAAACATTCCGCAGGTTTATAATACACCGCGGCCAAGTGAACCACGTTTCCGCAGATTAGGCGCGTGTTTCGTTACCTAGCAACACTGAACGAAACGAGGCATAATCGTGGTGTTTGCTTCGGTTATGACATAGCACAGTTTATTATCTGCTGTGGTAGATCTGATTTATTCAAATTCAATAATGAGGCTTTATATTCATTACAGTGAATTACAATGAGGCTTCATTTTGAAAACCCAGAAGATCCTCTGAGAACAGCATTTATGTCCATACTGGACTCGGTAGGAGTAAATCAGTGTGTAGTAGGACCCACTCATAAAGCAGGTCACACTTTAGATTTAATTATATTATTCGGATTAAGTATAAGAAATTTATTCACAATTCCACTATCTGAAGTTATCTCAGATCACTATCTTGTCTCAATTCAAGTGTGTCACAGTAATAATGTACGCACAGCGCCGCGCTACCGTATGAAACGTACATTCACATCAACTACCAAACCGAGTTTTATCAGTAATCTCCCAGAGTTCCCAACTTCTATTACTAAATTGCTAGTATTTCAAATAGCATGGAAGGAGAGCATCCTGAACTATAAAAAAGCTCTTAGTGTAGCTAGATCAACGTATCTCTCCACTCTTATAGAAAATAACAAAAATAATCCTAGATTCTTATTTAATGCTGTAGCCAAATTAACCAGAAATAAGACCACTGCAGAAATCTCCACAACAACATCATGCAATAGTGAGGACTTCATGAACTTTTTTAATAATAAAATTGTAAATATTAGGCATAAAATTGAGGTTTTGAAACCGAACAATGTAATTGATGCAGATGTTAATCTAGCCATGTCAGATCAGAACCTAGAATACTTTACTCCCCTTGAAGAGAATGAACTAATTCAACTCATCTCTTCTGCAAATTCATCAACCTGTATATTTGATCCTGTACCGACACATTTTCTTAAACAGATAGTACCAGCAATAACAGAACCCCTGTTGAGAATAATTAGTTCTTTACTCAGCATTGGTTATGTCTTACCAATCTTTTAAATTAGCAGTTATCAAACCAATAATTAAGAAACCTGACCTCGACCCCTGTCAGCTGTCCAGTTACAGACCAATATCAAACCTCCCCTTTATCTCTAAGATCCTGGAAAAGATGCTCATATATACATAGAAATGGCATACATGAACTGTATCAGTCAGGATTTAGGCCTCATCACAGTACAGAGACAGCGCTCGTTAAAGTAGTAAATGACATTCTATTGGCCTCTGATCAGGGTTGTGTAACTATGCTTGTATTACTTGACCTCAGTGCAGCTTTTGACACTGTTGATCACGCTATTCTTCTTCACAGATTAGAAAATGTAGTGGGAATTAAGGGTACAGCCCTCTCCTGGCTCAGATCCTATCTGACCCATCGTTATCAGTATGTAGACTTAAATGGTGATTATTCTGCATGTTCTCTAGTGAAGTTTGGCGTTCCGCAGGGTTCAGTTTTAGGTCCACTGCTTTTTTCCCTTTACATGCTTCCTCTTGGCAACATAATCCGTAAGCATGGTATTAGTTTTCATTGTTATGCTGACGATACACAGTTATATGTCTCAGCAAAACCTGATGAGAAAAAACAGGTTACTAAAATTGAGCAATGTTTGCAGGACATAAGAAATTGGATGTTAATTAACTTCCTTCTGCTAAATCCGGATAAGACAGAAGTTCTAGTCATAGGACCGCATACAGCTAGGAGTAAAATTTTAGATCACACTGTAACTTTAGATGGCCTTTCTGTTCCATCAAATGCAACAGTGAAAGACCTTGGTGTGATTATTGATTCCAGCCTTTCATTTGAAGCTCATGTAGATAATATTACCAGGATAGCATTCTTTCACCTCAGAAATATTGCCAGGATAAGAAATTTATTGTCGCTAAACGATGCAGAAAAACTAGTTCATGCTTTTATCACCTCTAGGTTGGACTATTGTAATGCCTTACTGTCTGGTTGTTCAGCTAGATGCATAAATAAGCTTCAGCTAGTCCAGAATGCAGCAGCGAGAGTCCTCACTAGAACCAGAAGATATGAGCACATCACCCCTATCTTATCTTCACTCCATTGGCTCCCTGTGAAATTTCGCATTGATTTTAAAATACTACTCTTGACATATAAAGCATTAAATGGTCTCGCGCCGCAGTACCTGAGCGAACTGCTAGTGTCTTACGATCCGCCACGCCTACTTCGATCAAAGGATGCAGGCTGCTTGTCAGTACCGCGTATTATGAAAAATACAGCTGGGGGCAGAGCTTTTTCTTACAAAGCCCCAAAGTTATGGAATAGTCTTCCAAATAGTGTTCGGGACTCAGACACCGTCTCAGTGTTTAAGTCCAGGCTAAAAACCTATTTATTTAGCCAAGCATTTTTATAAATAGATTTGCCATAGGTAAAGGAGCAGATCTGGGGGACTCATGGACGTAGAGTATTATGGTAAACTGGTATGTTTGGATGCTGTCTTCCTCACTCTCATTGATCACTCAGGTTTGCTGACGGTGAGGTGATTGTTTGCTTTACATCTCAGGAAGCCCTCATGTTTGTGTTTCCTTCTGGCTCTCCCTTTTAGTTATGCTGTCATAGTTAGTCCTGCCGGAGTATCTGCTTGCACTCTACAGTTAATATACATACACATTATACATTGTGTGACTGTGACCATACCTAACTGCCATCTCTTCTCTTCTTCTCTTCCCCCCCTTTCTTTTTCCTCTCTCTTCCTGTCTCCCCCTTTCACTCTTTCTCTCTCTCTGTCGAGTTACACATGTCGTTCCTGAGCTGCCAGTGATCCAGACTCCCTCTGCCCTCCGGACCTGTCTGACCCATCCTGGTGCCCCGCTTCTGGCTGAAGATCTCGTCACATGGATGCCCCGTGTGTCTCTCTGGGATGCGTCTGGTGTCTGGGAATGATTCTCTCTACCTAGAAAATGGTTCTGGCCTTGACTGGTGTTGGCAACTGTTTCTCTGGGGACTTGACAGTTCGATAGTTCAGGACTGGAACTTCTTACAAGTCTACCTGGGTCTTCAATAACTACCTGGACTCCATATTAACATCAATTAACATCAGCTATTATAGCTAAACTGCCTCCCACCCTACACACTGTATTAATGCAGATCATTTACTGCTTTCTGTTTCACCCAAATGAGGATGGGTTCCCTGTTGAGTCCGGTTCCTCTCAAGGTTTCTTCCTATTACCATCTCAGGGAGTTTTTCCTTGCCACTGTCGCCCTTGGCTTGCTCACCAGGGACTGACCATCTTGATTCATACAAATTCACATTTCATACAAATTTAAATAATTCTTTTGACTGTGTAAAGCTGCTTTGTGGCAATGAAAATTGCTAAAAGCGCTATACAAATAAAATTGAATTGAATTGAAGTTGAATTATATCCTCAGGAGTGGTCATTACATATGTTATATGTGAAACATTAATGTTTTAGAGTTAATTTCACGGAAGTTTCTAACAGAATGAACAAACTAATTAATTTTCTTAAAACGTTATAAGATTAAGTAAAACGAAATCCCCTAAATGTCCTTATAAAATATCGCTGATTATCAACCCCAGAATGAATATATATATATATATATATATGCTTCCGTGAAATATTGACAATTGCATATATGGAATGAAACCTGAGATAGTTACATATACAGTAGTTAATCAATTGGAATGGTTATTACCGTCGCGCTCACCGCCGTGTAAAAACGTCAGCGGCCAAAATAAATCAGTTGCATTTCAAAGTCATTCGTAAAATGGCCGCCAGGTGGCGCAAAGTGACATTTTTGCTTGTTGCAGTAAATACAATAGTGGCTGTTATATAACGTATCTCTGTATCTGTTTATTGTCATTTAAGTTCTGGATTATTTCAGGTACTTTAAACACATTGTTGGGTTGCTCATGTTGGCTCATATGAGATGTAGTTTACAAATGAACACCTGGTTGGGTTATTTTGACCTAACAACTGGTTTATTCATTATTCTTTCCTTTCTCCAAATATCAGCCTGCAGAATGTTTGAAATATTACTGTTATTGTGTCACATAGTTTTAAGAGTTGTTTAGGCAGGAATGCGTGTGTATACAGCTCAAAACCTCCATCAGTTATTAAAGATAGCGTCTATTTAGAAAAAATGCCCAGTGATTTCTGAGCTTCAGGAAATCTTCCGGCGCTCTGCGCATAACACCGGGCCGACTCATGTCGGAAAGAATTTATAAACGGTTTCTAAATGTGCGCTATTGTTTTTTACTTATAATATTTGTTAATTTAATTTAAATGAGGTTTGGGCTCAGGACTTCGATTCGGCATCGTGATTCTCCTCTTCAATTTACTCCATAGTTTTAATCAGCGCTCAGCCGCATGCATGATGTTTTCCAGAGCGCACCGGCAGAAGTAGACTAATGATTATGAACGCGTCGGGAAAACAGCAAGCAGACTGACTCTGACCATTTAAAAAAATGTTTGCGTTCATTTTCTGACGCGCTCAAGTTCACCAAAAACAATACAGAACAGCGCAGCTTACAACACTTACAAAATCACAACACTTACAAAATCACAACGTTTTTTCGTTATTGTAAGTGCGCTTAAATAAATGTTAAGTCTTATAAAGGCCATGTAGTCTTATATAGTTTTATTCTATAGTTTTTGCACATTAATCTGACACAGTTTTTTCAGCCTGTCACGGCGTGCGCCCAAATCAATATCGCTCCTCGCTCACTAGTTAGGCGGCCTCCCCTTCAGACATGCGAAGCAGCGGGACCGCAGAATTACACATGACTGGTGAGCTATTGTTGCTATCGTTGCCCGGGCTTGCACCCCGTGCTATAAAATACTCGGTGTTTGAGCAGAGTCAGCGCGAGCGGACGGATGGCCATTGCACTCACACCGCGTAGTAAAATCCACTGTAACCCAACAAACCCCAATCATCACCAGTCGTGCCTTATTCCGTCATGTCATGTGGGCATTATAAGATTTGTATTGAAAACTTCTAACTAAAAAGTGGCAGCTGGCACGCCTAAAAATAGACGCAGGTTAATTTTTTTATAGTCTAAATAAAAACCCTCCGATTTAATTTCCTATAGTCTAACCAGCGCTCAACCGCACGCATAGTTTTCCCGAGCGTGAGGATTGTTTTTGTGCTAAATAATGTTTATGCAGTATAATAATTCCTATTAATCCTGGGTTGTTTTTTTAGTGTGACTATAGTGCTTTACAATGCCAGACAACATTCAAATACAAATTATTCACCCTCCCCCAGGTGTGAATCGGCTGTTCTCACCTATACATTCAGAGGAACTGAAATGCACTTCTCCCCACTTTAAAAACCTCTTGAATCTGAGGCTCTTCTGGAGACTTTCAGTGATTTCAATTTGTGTAATTTTAATCTCCTGGATTCTAGATTCTAAAGTTGACATTGTTACCTTTTTTAATCATTGGAATGGAAGAACTTGAGATTTTCCTTATGATAGCGTAAATTGCATTGTTTTTAATCAGTCTATACACAATAATATTCTTTGATATATATATTTTTTTTTAAACGGGTATGGGGGCTATTTTGGTTTATTAATCTCTGTGCCTGGTTTAGGTTTAGTATTCAGTGCGCATCTGTCATATTACAACTATCATAACACTCAAATACCTTTTACTGGGGGTTAAGTGACTGATGTGCTTAACATTTTTCAGCTGAGCCTTTGTTTCACTGAAAACGACCGCGACACCTCTCTCTCTCTCTCTCTCTCTCTCTCACACACACACACACACACACACACACACACAGAGCGGACCAAATCATTAGCACGCCCTTCCCCAAACAGCACAGACATTTACTTTCTATCCATTTACAAGCGGGGCTGAATGACCGACATCTGCTGACCCAGTAGAACGTCCTAACACTGTTTTAATTTTATGGTCATTTATTTCAGTTAATAAATCTACTATAAATTTAAAGAACACAAGAAATAAGATGACACAAATCCCTACACGCTTTTTTTCTAATTACAAATGATAAAATTAAAAGGCTCACTGTGTTAACATTTATTGTGCTTAAATTTGATCCTAATAAGATTTAATTTAATTTAAGTTTTGTAAATTCGTTTAATGTTTAATAGTAAATAATGACCCCCGTTGCGCTGTACCTCCGCTGAGAAAACCTTATGAAATACAAGTTTAGGACAATTATGATGATCTGCCACGGCGTGCGCGTGTGATGGGTGTGCGCCCAAAATTACTATCACTACTCCCTCACTCCGTAGGCTCCCTGATTAGGCAACAAAGGAACGGAGCCGCCTATTCGTGCCGGCTGGTGATAATTAACGTTAATATGATCTCAGGCTTTCTCCGCATTATAAAAGCAAGGCGAGTTTTGTCTGAGGTCTGGGAAGTACGTGATGTAATGGAGAATATGAAAGAAGCATGTCAGTGGGGCGATGTGACGCGCCCCAAGGACTTTAAACAAGGACACTAGAATTCCGCCCTTTGATCTCCACGCTGAGGACTGCGCGAGCTCCTGCGGCATCTTCATTCCCGCACCGTGCCCGCCTTCGCAGCGCCGCTGCAGAAGAGGAAAAGTGTTAGGTTAGGTTTTTGCGTCAGCGAGAACTCGCGCCGGCCATCGCCGGGGAGAAGCGCCATCACGAGGGAGCATGCAGGAGCGCTGCCTCCGCATGCTCAGTTCTGCCACTCCGCACACCAACACTTATCGTCAGCTGTGTGCCCGCATGCCAGTGTGGCACAGCCCCCGGAACTACACATGCACAACCTTTATCCCTTTCTTTCCATTCTCCCTCCTTCAACACTTTCCTTCCCCATTTTACCTAAATAAATTAGCCTTTTCCCGTAAGACCTCGCCTTGTGTCCGTGCTTTATGGTGCCGCCCGTGCAACATGGGTCGAACCCGTTTACAGATCATACCAGTCTACTGTATTTCATTCTTATAATAACGCACAAACACAAGCGGGGCTAAATGACCGACATCAGCTGACGCAGTAGAACGTCCTGACAATGTTATAATTTTATGGTCATTTATTTTAGTTAATAAATCTACTATAAATTTAAAGAACACAAGATATAAGACGACACAAAACCCTACACGCATCTTTTCTAATTACACGTGATAAAATCTAAAGGCTCACTGTGTTAACATTTATTTTGTTTAAATTTGATCCTAATAAGATTTAATTTAATTTGAATTCTGCATTTGTATCGTCATTTTAGTTCTGTGATTATAAATTTGTTTAACTACAATGTTTTACTTGATTTTATCCGCTACTATGTGCAGTTCTAAAACTCCATGTCTCATAAATTCAGCAGAGAATGAACTAAGGCATGAGGCATCAGTCTGTAGTTATATAGCGCCACTCAGCGGTAAAAGCCAGCAAACGCACAAAGCCAAACGGTACCGCCGAGCGCGGCGACGGTAGGACCTACATTCCGATTAGATAACCACTGTCTGCACTGAATGATGCATAGATAGTATGCGCGATCACTTGCACCATCTGCTGAGAGAAATGAGAATCGCAGGTTGGAAAAGGCAGGAAACGGCATTACCGGCGCACAGCTGTCAGCGATTTCACGTAAATAAGAGCAAAATAGCTTTATACTGGCTTTTACTAGTGCGATTTTGAAAATGTAAGCATACAGGGTGATTAAGCTCACAGAACTAGAAAAAGTCATGAAAGGAGGGTCCTGGAATTTGATCGAGTGTGAAGTATTATTTTTTTGTTTACCCCCTTGCGGTCAAATGACCGCTGCTCTGCGCTTCTAGTGTTAAGGACTGGGCATAGGTCTTTGTACAGTAGAGGGGATGAAGGTAAAGAGGATTTGTTATTTAACATGGGCAGTTGGAAACAAAGAAGGAACACTGGAAGACTTAGGAACCTAGCTCCATAATTCCCAATTTACCTTAAATTTTAGTTGAAGGTGCACTGGGACAAGTTATACTGTACCATGGGCAGCTCAAGATCTCGAGGGACTTGTCAACTGCCTCCCTAACATTCACGAGGGTGCAGGGAAATGGATTAAGGTCAAAGAAGAGGAGACCTCAGGCAAGCTTTTATCGGTGATTGATATGAAAACTGTAGGCGAAGATTGTGGGAGGAAAAAAAAAACTTGCTTCTGACTCGAGTGAGGCTGTGAATACATAACACATGGATGAACTGTCTTTGAGGCTTACCGCCCTGTTGTGTGGAAGGCCTTTCGTGCTGAGTATCCACCTAGAATTGACCCAAAGACATTAAAGGGGCGACCTGGAGGCCGTTATAGCTTGAAAAACTTACAGAGCGAACCAAGAAAAAGGCCCAAGCTACTCTGATTACCAAAGAAACAGAGAGGGCCCCAAGCAGTCCTTCACCATGGATCCAGCCAGCTGCAGACACAGTGAGGCATCAGCAGCAGCACTACCTTCAAACTTAAACCAGATGCCTGCACCTGTCATTAACGTTTTCACTTATAAGCCAGGGCAGAGGGAGTGGAGAGCCAATCAGCAACAGAGAGGACAAAGGAACACTCAGTCAAACTTTCCCCCTGGCGTACAGGTATGTTGGGGGTGTGGACAGGCTGGACACAACCGATCAAACTGCCTAACATCCATGGCCCCAGCCCCGAGGGATGCGATGGGAGGGGGGTGGCAACATCCTCCCCGAGATCAAGTGCAAGGCCTAGTAAATCTTTGAAGAGATGGATCCAAAACAGGGGTGTTAGGGGGCCCAGAGAATCCAACAGGGGAGAATCAATTACCTATTTTGACAACTAACAAGAACTAATGTTACACACTCAAATAGACGGTAAAAGTAAACTTATGTTAGTTGATACAGGAGCAGTTTATACATGCTTAAATTTAGGTCATGCCTAACATTGCCTCATGTTTGGGGAAAATTTGCCAAGACAGTAGGATTCTTGGGACACAAGCAGTTAGTTCCTACGACCGCACTAGTCCGTCTACAAACTAACAATAAAAGTATGACCAACTCAGTACTAGTCTCAAGTCATACACGAGTTAATTTACTAAGCAGAAAGGCAGTAGATAAATTAGGACTGCAAATATGGTGTTCTCCAGGAGGCGTGTATGTTGATCACAGATTCCTGAAGCACAATTACCCTGTTCAGACTTTCACTGTACAATGATGTATGACCCAACCAAAGATACTGACTTAGGACAGGCATGGCAGGAAGAAACAAAAGCGCACAAAGTTGGTTGAATTAGTTACTCAGTATATCATCATAGCCTGGCCAGGAGAAGCTATCAGTGTAGATGAGTGTGATTTTGTAAAGAGGTGGTTCAATGTAACTGACTCTGTTTTTCAGGTGACATTATATGTACGGTAGGATAAATTACAGCTCAAAGGACATAGGACCAATAAGGAAGAAAGCTAAAGAAGTCCAGTGGGAGTCAACCATAAACCCGTGGATTTTTTATGCTACAGATAAAAACTACATTAAAATCTTGTGTAGTAATAATTTGAATTGTAACCTTTATAAGGAAGTTGTAGTTAGCCGCAAGTCACAAACATAATTGGCATCAGCATCTGAGGTAGTTAAGACTGTCGAAGATGAATTGTATAGGGAAATGGAGAGTCAGGTCCCACCTGAATTATGGGTGTGGCATGACACAGTTGTAGGCCTATTTAAATCAGCCAGCTCAATTCAAATACAAATTAAACCAGATGTAAAACTGCTCAGAATAAGACAATATCCTTTGCGATCTGAGGCAGAAGCTGGCATAAAAAACATTATTGAAGGCCTAGTAAAGGCATCTGTGCTAGAAGAGACAACCAGTTTCTGTCATTCTCCTATTTTCTCAGTGATCAAGCCAGGTACAAATAAATGGCATCTTGTGCATGATTTGGATGCAGTTTAATAGTATAACAGGTAAATTATCCAGCAGATGTTCAAAATCCAAATGCAGTGGTAACTAATTTCCCACCCAAAGCCAAATATTTTATCTTTGTTTAAGCCTTCTTCAGTGGCAGAAGAGAGTAGATAGTTGTTTGCATTTACATGTAATGGTAAACGATATATGTAACAAAAATGCCATGCATCCATCCACTCACTGCATATATTCAATCAGATTTGGAAGCTGATTTAGGAGGTTTAAAAATAGAAAATAGTTTTCGTCAGCATATGAATGATTGTTTAATATGTTTATGATCATTAGAAACATACCATAGAGATTCCATTAAGGTACACTGTAAGCTAGCTCAGGGAGGTCATAAAGTTCCAAAGCTAAACTACAATACGGCGAGCCTCAAGTTGAATGGGTAAGGTGACTAATTTCACATGATACGATAGCCGTAGTGCCTACCTAATTAGAAGGTATAAGAAAAGTACCATTGTCACAACCAGATAAACAGTGATGACCTTTCTAGTGGTAACAGGTGTCATGCTGACTGGAGTGAAGAGTATGCAGTCAAAACCGCTTCACTAAGGGAAATAATGAGAAAAGAAGAACTGCAAGATCTACGTGCCCCATTAAAATGGAACACAGATGAACTGTTAGCATTTGAATTCATCAACAAGAATGCATATGGAAAATCATCTACGTTGACTAGGTTACTTAGGTTGTAGAGTTGATAAAACAAGGAAAATATGAAAGGACAGGCATTTCATTGGCATTTACTAGGTTACGGTCTGATCGAGTCTAAACCGATATCTGATGCAGAAATCACTTACTTTGTTGATGACTCTAGTTTAGAGACCATGTAGGAAGTCACCCTAGGTATCCAATAATAATAAAGAATTGAGAAGACTTTAAAACGTCTTCTCAGAATTGTTCGTAACCGTGTTCTACTCAATTAGCTGAGCTGAAAAATGCCAACAGCCACCTGCCAACAAGGGGATTGGTCTTCATATCTGCATGCTATGGTTGATGATTTCCTAGCTTGATGTGAGATATGTGCTAAGCATAATATCAGAAAGGAAACAGCGACACCTATTGATCATATACCGGTACCAGAATGACCATTTAAGCACTTAGTGTTAAATTATGTGGACATGATAAAGTAGGGTTCGAGGCGAGAGGTACATGCTCGTAATAACTGACAGATTTAGTAGACGGGTAAAATCAATACCATCTGCAGATGAAGGGGCAGGAACAGCTATCAAATCACAAGAGAAGTGATACCTAGATTTGAAATTCCGTTAGAGATCAGTTCCGATAATGGATCAGTATTCATTCAGAAAATGTAAGGCAGGTATTACAACGGTTGGGAACATAGCAAAGATTTGGGTATGTCCACAGTCCCAGGGAAAGGTAGAAAGTATAAATGGCAATCTCAAAGCCAAGATAAATAATATTTGTAGTAGTACAAAGCCTAACTGGGTTGAGGCTTTACTTTTTACATCAATGAATTAACAAGCATACAAACTAACAGAAATACACACTTAACCCTGCATGAAATGCTTACGGGTCGACCCATGCCTGTGCCATTCTGTAGAAGCCATATTTTGGCCCACCGCTAAAACAATTGCAAAAATCTCATATGAACATTACTAACTGCCATATATGAAGCAATTTATGTGCAGGAAAAGAGCAAGAAGGCGATGAAGAAAAAGATGCTCCATGCCCCACCACTCCAGGAGACCAGGGGCCTCATGTACAAAGACTTGTGTTGAATTCATACTAAAACATTGCGTACGGACAAAGCTGTAAATGTGCGTACGCAGTAAAAAAATCTCATGTATGAAACACTGCGTACGCGGAATCCCACGCATATTCTCTTTGTACATCCAAATGTGAAATTGAGCGCACGTGCACAAAACCCCTCCCTGCCTCCTCCTCCGTATAAATATGTTAATGACTCCACTTTGGCAAAACCAAATGAAAAAGCAATGGCAAAAACAAGCAAGAAGAGAAACTTCACAGAATGTGAATTGGAGGTGCTCCTATCGGAGGTAGACCGGGAAAAAACTGTGTTATTTGCAAGTTTGTCCTCCGGAATTAATAACAAAATGAAAAAGAATTAGCTGGAATAATATCTTTAAATACATCACTCAATAAGAAGCCACCCATCGCGCACCCTGCCACCCTGGAGCCTCATCCCAACCATGCTGTTTGTGAGGATGAATGAATCATGGGTTGTCCCAGGCCACCTTGCCACAATATTTGTTAGGCGCATTTAAGCATCACATATTATTTGCACATTTATTAATTGGAAATGTTTCCGATTCACGTATGCAAGTTCGTCTTCGGATGGCACCTTTATAGCAGTGTGCGTGCAGTCAATCGCTCCGATTACATTGGGAAAACCGCGATCGCTGCAAATTGCACTTTAATGTTTGGCTGGTCAACTGCATGGTATGGAAACCTTATATACCTGCTAGACATGCGGATGATCCCGTCCCTTACAGCTGGCATTGCACGGCTCAAAGACGACTGGCTTAACCCCGAGCGGTCTGCCAGTTCCCTTTGGAAAGGACCAGTTGCCAGGAAACCAAGTGTTGTCAGCACCTGTAAGGGAACAACTATTGCGTGGCTCCTCACTGTCTCTCTTTCCAAATTTGGACCCAACTCAGCACAGAGCTCCAAGAGGATAGCTCTTGGAAATCTGAAACGGCTAATAAGCCAGTCATCATCGTGGGCCAGAAAATCACTGTGATCCCTAAAAACGAGTCCCTTCGGATTCGGCCACTGACAATGTCCTTTAATAAGGCCAACACTCCCATTGCCATAGACTAAGGGTTGTATACATTTGCAAATGCTTTTATATGTTCTAAATCACATAATTGGTAGAAAAATATTGTGTCAATTAACCCATTTTATCAATTATAAATTAATAGCAATGTTTTTCACATGTGTCGGTGTGATACTTTGTAGTGTGCAATTGCCTCTAGGAGTCGCCAACGGAAATAAAACAAACACACACAAGAAATACACGTACGCCAGACATGAAATTGGCGTGGAAGAACGCACATTCTCACGTTAATTTCACTGTTAATAAATGGCAAATGGACTGGGAGCCACTCCAACAGTGATTCAAGTGTAAGGCAAAACTACGTGGTATCACTTGAACCATTACACAAGAGTCCCAAAAACATGATTACTGAAAACGATGGAAAAAAAGATCAAATAGTAACAAAAGTGCAAAGAAATTAAATCTTTATTGGGAAATAACCAACTATTGGCTCAAATTGGATACCAAATTGCGCAGCATTGAACACTCCGCTGCTCCAATTTAGTATGAAAAACTGCTTAAGAGCAGCATCCCACTTCTGATACAGACAAGACTGACTGACTGACCTCGACCAGTTTTCCCCTGACACAATTGACAGGACAAACAACTGTACAGATTATGCGTGACAGAGATTCATGTCGTCTATATTGTATAAATGCATTTCTGTTTAACTAACACTATATTGCTTTCACAAATAAAACAGCAGCAGTGACAACTAATTGTAATTTCCTCCACATTAAAAGTGCACAAGAAGGAAGCAAGCCTTAAACAAATTATGACAATGTGTAATGCCACTAAACAACGTTCTCTTTTATTCCAGATGCAGAAATTTAATTAATTAATTTAATTTAATTAATTAAAATGAATTTTATAAATGTGATTTATATTAAACCAAAGGTTTTCTAAAATTAACAGCATTTCCTAACAACAACAGACAAGGATAAATTTCTGGACAAAGTCATCAAGGATATCCCTAACTCATCCATATATAACTCCAATAAGAGACTTTATTGGTTCATATATTGATGCGTATCGTCCATGGCATGAGCCCATAATGATGTGCTGGCAACCACTCTTGTGGGCTCCAACTGACTCTCTACGATGCGCAAAGCATCTGGGTTGAAGACTATTATATTGTGACAAGGCTGTTTAAAATTCTATCTATTCTTAAAAATTGTATTGTTATGTATGTTTCGTTGTAGGTTATATGATTTATCCAATTAATGTAATCCTAGAAAATCACTGTATTATTTACATGTTCATGTCATGTTATTGGGTTATGGGAAGTATAAGGTCATGGAGGTCGAGTCTTTTACTTTGTCCTAGTCAAATAAGGGCGGAGAAGTTTGGCTCGATCTTCCCTAGAGTATGAGTCCATAGGTTGGTCATTGATAAAAATCCAGTGATTTAATTTTATTACCAGTTAGTGTAAGGAAGACTAGCTCATGGAGTCGCACTCTGGAGTAAACAATTAGTGTGGGACTTATGAGCCCCAGAGGGGGATATGGGAGAAAATTTGTATTTAATTTCATTTGATTTTACTTACTTTTGGGGGTAGAAGGTACCATATCTGTATATAATCGAGGATGTGCATGCGAAGCTGAGACATAGGCTTCTCTGTGTGCACGTGAATAGGAAACCAGAGCTTTACATTAGGGCACCTTAATTGTGAGCTAAAGAGGGCCCCTAATGGGAAACATATGTTCGAGGGATTTACAGCGAGCCCTGCATATATAATGGTGGAAACTGACCAGAGATTCAGTTGTGGCATGGTGCAGCTCCGGCCATTATTGCATAAAAATAAAGGTCGTAATCTTCTGTAAGCAAAGCCTGACTCTGAGTATTTTTCCACAACACAAGCCGACACAGATGGGTAACATGGGGTTCTAATAGAAGCTCTTTTTGAGTCCCTACAGGTCAATCCAGCCGCTCTTGAACCTTGGCCGCACTCCACTGTTCAGCAGGTTTGAACTGAATAGACAATGCAAGTCCAGGATCTGGACAGTGAGAGACAAACATTATGACAGCTTCAGCTGCTGGGTCTTTAACGCACTTGTTCCATCTGACAGCAAACACTCGTCAGCCACATCGATTGCCTTATTTAGCCTTATCCAATAATCCATTGGGGGCACTGCAGCAGTTGGTCCAGAAAAGCTGCGCAGGGATACTTTGATTACAACCCTTGCTTTTCCCACTAACGTAGCTAAAATTAACTCACAGACCTTAGCATCATCAGTGCATTTTCTACTGTTCAAATAAGTGTGCATCATGTCTTCCCATTCATGCACAGTAAATGAATCATTTTTATCACCTCTGAAAAATGATGGAGGCATAACAAATAAGCTTGGAAGCATCTACACATCCACTAGAATGCTGCACATTTGACATGGACTGCATGAGGGCTGGCTGTTGTGTTAAATTGAGAGTGGTCTGTGCCAAATCAGAGATAATACCACCCAAAGACTTAATAACACGATCAGTATTTGGCCACGTAAAAGGAGTGGAACAAGCAGCTAGGCCCACTGAGGCACCAATACCTGGCGTATGGCTGCCCTATGCACGCCGTAGTCCCCCCTCCTTTTCCTTAGAGAAAGGTGTGTCAAGATTTTACAGTAAACACTCCCATTCAAGCCCTATTTATGCATTTACCTGGTTCCACCACTAGATGGCGCTTTGTTCTCAAGGACACGTTAACACAAGCCAGCAATTTAGCTGCGCCGAGTTGCAATCACGTGATTTTAACAACCCGCTCCCACCCTCGCCAAACTGATGCTACCAAACTGCACTAGAGATGAAGATGGCGGATTAATGGACTATTCGCGGTAAGTGGTGTTTTAATTTATAAATTTTGTTTGGGATTAGTTTACAGTTTATTTTCCAGTTTAGTTTTTTATTGGCCGTTTTGAAAATCACTGGCAGCACCAGCAGCGGACAGATGTGACTTTAGATAACTTAATGATCTGTTTATCAAGTCTGGAGTTAACATTACAGCTTATTGTCCATGTCACAAACTCACAATGTCCCTCCTCTTTAACTAAAAAAGATACTAAAGCTTCGAAAATACTAATAATGTCCCTATTACAAAAGCTGCACTACCGGATGAAGAGTGTTTGTGCTCTATAAAAATGCCTTTAGAATCTGACCGCGTGTCTGGATAAATTCAGCATTTATTTATTCTTTGGGTAAGAGTTAATCTGCAGGTTATATCTGTGAATATAATGTGATGTAGTTCATGAAGGACACAAGCTGAGGATAGATGTACAGGAGCTAGCGAGCTAAACGCTCATAACCAGGTTTATATTTTCCTCAATTTGGCTGTGACTTTGCGCGGTAGCGCGAGCGCTTAGTAAATGAGCTGGATAAAAACTCTGAAGTGTTTCTCAGTTAAGGAGTGGAGGGGGTGTGCGTGTGTGGGGAACTTCTGTAAAGTTTAATTATCTTTGTCTTCACTAAATTTGTCTGTTTCCTTTAATCAGAGCTCTGCTGTGGAGGATTGGGGCGTCAGACGGCCGACGGTTGGCCTTTTGGAGCTCCTGGAGGAGCCTGAACAAGCTGTTGAGGGAGCTGTAGGAGGAATGACGTCACAGTGCAACAGCTTTAGAATGATGTTTGGTCAGGTCTACTGTATATTCTGAACATAGAATTGCAAAACGTCTGATACTTTAGGGGGGAAACAAAGAATTAAACAGTTCCATCTTTAATATTTAAAAAAATTATACGTTAATATAAAAGAACCAGATAGAGACTGATATGCAGCTGGTGTTATCTGGGTATTTTAATGACCTTTAAGCAAAAGTTTTACATGTATTCTCCTGTTTTATTCAAATTACTGTTTTACCTTTGACTAGTTTTGAAAGAATAAATTTTATTTTTAAAGTCATGTGTGCGTGTTTTAATTGTTGGGGCATTGTTTGGGTGTTTAAAAATATATTTACCTGAACAACTTCAATGTGCAAAAAATGGGAACCAACGTTGTTTTAAATAGTCAAAGAGTTGGGCTAATAATAATAATAATAATAATAATTATTATTATTATTAATAATAATAATAAAGCCACGGATTGCCCCCCATTACGCAATCGCTATCTTCAAAGAGAAGTTGCCGCTCCTTTTCATTCAAACGCTTTAGCAAGTGTTTTTCTTTCCCTATGCTCAGTTTTGTAAACACAGTAGCGTTCAGTTACACGATGGAACCAATTACCTAAACAGCAGCAACAACAACCATTATAATCACACTTTGTTGAATTTATATGACTTAAATTTTGTGCAGCTCTGTCCTCTTTGCATTGCTACGTGTCTTTTCGCATCGCACATATAATGCACTCTAAAATCGACACTATCAAACTTGGAAATTATATAACATCTAATCAAACATCACGTTATTAAAAGTAACGAATTTTTCACTACTCTTCTCTTATGCAGCACGGCTAAAAAGATAATAAAAATTACACCAAAGTGCTGCAGGTTTGGTGTCTGTGTGCTTTTCCTAATCAAAGTTAGACGGAGGGCATTTTGTGGCTGCTCCAGTTACATTCTACTTAGATATTGCACAGAGGGAAGTTCTGTTCTGTTCTCTTCATCCTAGTTTAATTTCATCTCAAGAAATAATAGTTTTGGATAGTTTTGGAAAGTTTTGGAAAGTCTGAGTTCATCTCCCCAGCCAGTGCTGTGTATGGACAGGGTAGCATCATGGCAGGATTGGTGTAATTTTTATTATCTTTTTAGCCGTGCTGCGTAAGAGAAGAGTAGTGACAAATTCTTTACTTTCGTTACTAGACATGGTCTATTTTGTCCGCAAGTGAAATACATCGATATGTTAATAATTTACACCACTATACCATTAGTGCAAAAGAATCTGAAGAGACGTGACTTTGAGACGTTCACAGTACTGTATATTCGAACCGTAGACAGTGCTTATTTTGCAGAACATTACAAAACAGCCACGTCCAATAAAACAGTGCATCTTTAATAAGCCACATTGGTTTTGGGTTAGAAGTAAAATTAACGAAAGACTGAGAAGCCCCGTAAACTTGACCCAGACAATAATAGTCGATTGTTTTGATATTTATGTTTTTTTAAATATATATTTTTAAATGTTAAATGAACGTTTCAGAGTATATAATTTGTCGTGTCATCTGTTTACAGCGGTGGCTGATTTTGTGATTGAAACCCATAGGTTACATTGAAATAATTTTCACGCGCTCTCTCTCACTCTCTCTCTCTCTCTCTCTCTCTCTATCACACACACACACACACACACACACACACATAAATAACATGAAATTGCGTAAAACCAAATGAAACTATGGCAAAAATATATAAGCAGTGAAAAATCGAGTGGTATCCTGTAGGTGATTCCTGTCCTGATAACAAGTGCTAACCCTCTTGAACTGTTTAGTTCTGTTAGTATTGTGTTCAAGTGTGAATGTTTATGGGGATTTAATCTGTCTCTGCTGCCGCATTTATTCACCGTAGTGATAAGTGATTAATGTCCCATCAGATCTTTGATGTGGGGACGTTATGCTGGTTAAACGACTAAAGACATACTGATCTGTATGGACAGATATTTGTTACAGATATTATGCATTATTAATTGATTTGTTATGCCAATTTTTAACTATCAGCGGAAAAAAACATCAGCGAAAACATCAAAAATATAACGAAAACAAAGCAGAAGTTAAATTTTAAGCTTTAAAATATTATCTACCAGTGGATTAAACAGAAATAGATAAAATACACCGTAATGTAAAATACTGTACTGCATTTGTATTCCGTACCTACAACGACTGGTATAGATAAATTACAAATGTTACCGTGTCTTTAAGTATTATTAAGGATGTCGTAAAAAATATTGCAATAAGTAGTTTTATTATTTAATTAATTAAAAATAGCATAAGCATTATGGGTTGTGTGTTGAGTGATTTAAATCTGTTTTATTAATTCGTTTTTTATCCCTCTTTTTTACCACATCATGTATTTATGAAACTATGTTGACTTAAGTTATGTTATATATATTAAATATAGTAACCGGCTGCTTGGACACTGCAGTTAACTGAAGCAGTCAATGCTCCATCTGGCGGAATTATACAGCATTGCAACCATCTTTTTAGAAAGCGCATGGGGGCATTTATGGGGCGGCGCATCGTTAACTACGTCATCGCGGGGGATCACATTCCGTGCACGGATCAATCATGGTCCTGTCACGGTCCTGTCATGGACCTGTCATGGACCTGTCATGCTCCAGGTGGCGGTTTGACATGGCTCCCACTGTACTAGCATTCTCACAAAATAATCAGAAGTTCAGTATAACGATGTAGAGCAGGAAAAAGAACTTCTACACGTGACAATCACTAAAACAGCACCGAGAGCACAGTACAAAAACGTAATTGTCATGTTAAATGTGCTGCTAACAGTTCATTGCCTTTCAAAGACACACAAGATGCCAAATTTTATCATTGATAAAAGCCGAAACAGTTTTCCACCATACCTCACCAAGTGCAAGTGTGAGTGAAACCATTCAACGATGAGCAATGGACAAGATGAAATCAGGAGACGATACCAAAATGTGAGGCGGCTTCTGCAACTGGCGAAACACTCCTCCGGCGTCCCTGAAGCATGTGCAGTTCATCCGAAGCAGCACACCTGGTGAGTGGCGAGCAGCCGATCACGTAAAATCCAAGGGTTCATGGGACCACGTGTAACCGGTCACTTCAGTTAAACTTTACTTTGCGTTGTTTGAATTAGACACGGGACACAGGTGGCGGTTCACTGGAAGCATTTAATTTTTTATCTCTCTCTCTGACACATAAAGAAACAAACAGCCTGTGAGTAAGAATTGCCCTTTTTTTCTCTTCCTTACAGTTCCATCAGGAAAAGGGCGAATTACAGCATGAATAATTCAATATATGTAAATACATTTGAACATTAAATATAAAGAAATATGGAAAACATACCTGACAAAACAAACCAAGATGGCGCCGGTGAGGTTGGCTGCCGTCACGACTGCTCCGACCACCTTTTCTTTGTTTTTGTTTTTTAAGTACATTTTTAGCGTTTTAAAACCAGTCAAATTACCACCATTAAGTACATTAGTTATGATAGAGACACTCTTGTTTCTATTGGTATACAATGTACTCACAATTCGACGTTTTAACTCCGGATCCGAGCTGACCGAGTGAGATCCTGAGGGACAACAAAGGACGCGACGCGAAGCAGCGGCCACGAGGGAAACGAGTCGGCGTCAGGAACAGGCCGAGAGCATGTGCACTCCGCACACCTCTGCCGAGCATCCTGCTCGCCAACGTCCAGTCACTGGAGAACAAGCTCGATGACCTCAGGGCCAGAATAAAGTTCCAGAGAGAACCGGTCGGGACTGCAATCTCCTCTGCTTCACCGAGACATGGCTGAACCCAGCGGTACCGGACCACGCCATCCAGCCAGCAGCTGGTGCAACAGCGCGAGCATTGTTCCTCTTACACGCTCCTACACATCAAATCTGGAACTACTGTCCATCATGTGTCGTCCTAATCAGCGCCTTTTATATTCCACCACAAGCGGACATGGACACTGCCTTATGCGAGCTGCATAAGGCACTCACACAACACCAGACAGGGGACTTTAATAGTGCCAACCTCAAACGCGCAGCACCGAACTTTTATCAGAACATCACCTGCCCCACCAGGCGCACAAGGCATACTTGAGAAGTGGACGGTAAACTTCCTGTTCAGCTCATCTGCCAGAGTCGTGTCCATGTTCGTCATACCAGATGTTGATGCTTTGTAGTCCTTTATTGTTCTTAGTCCCTGCCACAGGCTCCTAGAGTCACTCTGTTGAAGCTGTGACTCTAGTTTCCGCCCTCTTTCACCGCCTTCCGCACGTTATAAATGCATTGTACGGGCTCGAGAAGATGACCTATCCAGCTCCCTTGAGCTGGACGGCCATCTAAGACTGCACCCCAGCCTGTGAGGGAAGCTTCTGTCGTTAGCATCCCGCAAAACACAACACAAAACACAAAACGTACCTATAGTGGGACCCAAACAGAAACCGGGGTCTTAACCACATAGAAAGGGTACAAAGCCTCTGGAGCGTAACCGTAATCTGCCTCTGGGGATTGGCCCTTGAATAAAATCCCCTAGCTTTTAGCCACAACTGAACCGATCTCGTGCAGAAGGCCCAAAAGTATCACCATTGACACAGCTGCCATGAGACCTAAAAATCTCTGAAAGTGATGAACAGTCACCTTCTGGCCTAGCTTGATTTCCTTCAGGGTGTTGAAAATGGATTCAACACGTGCAGGACACAGCTGTGCCCACATTGCAAATCCTACGTGACACCCGAATATGTTGTGTTCTGAGCAGGAAAGAGGACACTTTTTATGGCATTGAGTCTCAATCCAAAAAAATTTAGATGAGCTAGGATGACATGCCCCCACGGCCACCAGCCTCAGGACTTCTTCGCGAAGAAAACAGTATGTAGGTCCGACTTTTTTGAAGCAGATTGCGAAGCGCGGCACATCCCAGTATTACGAGGGGGTGCCCAGCCCATAACACTCTCTCTCTGTGCTTCACACCTCGCGAGAGTCAGACCCGGTTGAAACTGGGTGGCCAACAGTCCCGACTCTTGAGCACGGCGGGGAAACAATTTCCCGAAGACTTGTTTATATAATTTCGCCTCCCTAGAATAAGGAGGAGAAGAATCCCTCCCCATGAAAAGCCCTGCCAGTGCTCAAGTCTTTCAGCAGGTCAGCCTGGTAAGCCTGTAAAAAACGCCATAGTGTGGAGCACCAGCCTGATCTGCTGCCTGAAAGCTTTTCCTCACCAGGGAAGATGTCAGTCTACGTGGCTTGGTGCGGAGTGTGTGCTTTTTCAGGGAGTATGATGTCCCAGGAAAGATAGCCCGCAAGCATCTCTTCTATCTGGGGCATCATCATATAACCCCGCGCCTTCGCATCAACGGTATTCAAATAAATCGAAGTTGATAGCACGAAAAACACGGGATGAATAAGGCTTATTCCATGAAAGAGTTAACTCGTCATGAAGGTCGCCAAAAAAAAGAAGGGGAGAGAGAGAGAGAGAAGGAGAGACTGAGGCTCCACCCCGGCCACCCGACAGAAACCTGTCGTCTAAATATTTTTTTTGAGTGCTTGGGGAAATTCCACCTCTGCGGCCAGACGTTATGCAATCACTCAATCGCATGCATTAGTTACCTGCAGTAACTCCTCCCTACCCGCGGAAGCAAGAGTAGGTCTCTCCTGTCCATTCACAAGAAACTTCCTGATCCGGCAATAACGCTAGAGAAAGGGAGGGCAAACAAAAAGTGTGGAGATTGCACTCCAGAAGGGATCTATCATGCGGAGGTACGGATCTCCTAACAAACTCCACCATATGGTGAGTTAACACTTTTAAACTCGCTTGCACACACACGCGAACACAATGCAGTCCTGAAGACAAAAAGATCTAAGGATGTTTCCGGTTCACTCTTATTTATAACCTGCAGGTGCACTTCATCAGATGATGTCACCTGACCAAGGTTATATATAGCCAAAATTTGGCGTGTTTGATACACACATGTTTCACAACCGGTAACATAAAAAGATGTTTTGAGTGCAGGGCTTGAAGCTTTAAATGTAGCTTTTGAAACGGAACAGGGTGCTGTAAAATTTTATAGAAACTGAACAGAATGACACAGTCAGATTGTGATTGCAGTACAGGGTGTGTTTGCATATGGGACAGCGCATGATAAAGCCACAGGTGCTGTTTGTAGTCTTTGGAAGGAAAATGGTATTAATGGAATCGTATAGAGAATTAGACAAACCTGCTGAAGAGTGGCCGCTTTCACTACAGGATCATTCACATCTTGATTGGATTGCACCTTTACAGTTAGGATTTGTCGTCTTCCTGTGTTTACTGAATACAGAAATTAAAAGATGCAATCAAGCATGCACATGGACACACAATGAAAATCGTATATACTTAAATTTGTATAAATATTGGAGCTGCATGAAACCTCATCTCACATGAGTAACAGAAGAAAGGCATTGTGTTTGTGCACTGTGCATCAACAGCCTGATTGCTACTTAAATAACCACAGTTTTGGTTCCCCCAGGCATTGTTAGGTTTTCCAGGCATCCAGCTGATGGTCGAGAAGCTGGTTTCATCTACCCATTTCCATGTGTCTCTGAACAGACCAAACCAAGTGTAGCCAGAGACTAGTCCCATTATAATTGAGTTTTCTGTTACACTTCTAGCACTGGCCAGATCGGTATGATGAATTCTGCAATAACTTTGAGCTTCAAGCCATGACAATGCACTAGAGATGTAAATGTAGCTGCTGTTCCCAGTTTTATTGCCTGTAAAAAACATATGATTACCATACATGTTAAATTATTATATAAATTATATACAAATTGCATTTATTGTCTTTTGGATAGATTTAATAGGTCACAAAATACAGTGGAACTTTGGATTGCAAGTGTCCCGGTTTGCGAGTGTTCCGCAAAATAAGCAAAAATTGTTAATAAATTTGATAATAATAATAATAATAATAATAATCTTGATAAATGAGCAAGTCTTATACAGCAGCCCCCTTCCCCCTTCCTTCACTTCTCTCTCTGTCTCAATTACAGATCTTACGGAATTTTCTGGTCTTAATAACTGCATTCTCCGATCTCTCCCTGGTCTCAATTACTGAATTCACTTTTCGGGTTAATTCCTTTTATTTTGACTTAATATTTCATATTAATTATTTTTATATGAATATTTTTGGGTTGTTAAACAGATCATCTAAGTTTTCATTATTTTTTAAGGGGGAAAATTTGCTTTGATATACTAGTGTTTTGATATACAAGCACACAACAAATTATGTTCAGAATCTAAGGTGCCACTGTATAAAACTAAGAATTTGCTAAGTGCACTAAATTTCTAATTATAATTAGATTTTGTGTACTTGGTATTTATGATTTTGGTTTAAAGCACATTTAATTTTAATTAAAACACACAAAGGGTAATAAAGATGGACATGTAAAATCATTCCAATCGGATGAAGTTATTACACCACAAGATTCCTGTCCATAGAAGTTGTTGGGCTCGCTTGGTTTCCATGGTCTCATACTTCCGACTGACTCATTACCCATGGACCAGCGCCAGTTGTTGGCATCATTGTACATTCCAATCCAAGCACTAGAATTGAAACGTTGTCTTTTTGCTTCATTCTGAAGATGAACAATGTTGTCGTCACTTTTTATGACAGCCAGATCCATGTGTTCAGTTTGTCAGTAAGCCTGAGCATTACTCCATGTTTTCCTCTGCTGGATCAGGTAGTATTTACGGGAGACGCATATGACAAGGGGAAGAATTCCTGTGGAGAAGAGGTTTAAAGGTTTTGTTGAAGGTTAGCATTTAAATAAGAAATTGGCGAATAAATTTGAACTTTTCTGTATACGGGGTCTAAATGCATTTTAGTTCATGTACATTAAACATCTCACAAAAACTTTGCTGTGGTGTCTCTCTCTCTATCTATCTCTATCTCTCTCTCTCTCTCACACACACACAAACAAAAAATTCCATACCTGTCGTAAACAGAAGAATGAATATATGCTGCTTCATCATTGATGGGTTGTTAAGAAACTTGCTATGATAAAAGAAATATAATTTAATATATAATAGAATAGAATTCCTTCCTCCAAATCAATACAGAAAATTAATTAATAAAGTAATTTATGATTAATTATACTTCCATAAATAGTATCAGTTAAAATGTAAAAATCAGTGTCACTGGCAGATAATAACAGAAAAATAACACATTAGGTTACAAACAGTGGTGGGTAGAGTAGACAAAAAAATTTACGTAAGTAAGAGCAGTTGTACTTCAAAATAATATTACTCAAGTAGAATTAAAATGGATTTATCCAAAATATTACTTAAGTAAGAGTAAAAAAGTATTCTGTGAAAAGATACTCAAGTACTAATTGTTTCAATCGCAATATTCTATTTATTTTTTGGTTTAAAAATTATAATAATTAGATTTCAGTGTAGTGGAAACACCGGGAGGGGGGGGTAATCACGTGGGGGGATCCAGTGTCTTCTGGTGCTAGTCCCAAGTCTGGATAAATGCAGGGGGTTGTGTCAGGAAGGGCATTCGACGTAAAAACATTTGCCAAATCAATGAAGCGAATCACAAATATAATTTCCATACCGGATCGTTCGCGGCCCGGGTTAACAACGACTGGCACCGGTGCTGTTGACCTACAGGGTGCCTGTGGAAATTGGGCTACTGTTGGTTGAAAAAGGAGAGGAGGAAGACGTGTTCAAAAGCAAAGAGAGAAAAGAAAAGGCAAGAGTTTCGGAGTGATAGTAGGGACTTTGAATGTTGGGACTATGACAAGAAAACAGGCAAGAAAGTTGGCTGATATGTTGCAGAGAAGGAAGGTGTATATACTGTGTGTCCAGGAGACCAGGTGGAAAGGTAGCAAGGCTAGAAGCTTAGGATTATCCTGAAAGAGGAGTTTGTTAGGAATGTTCTAGAGGTAAAAATAGTATCAGACAGGTTAATGAGTATGAAGCTGGATATTGAAGGGGTGATGTTAAATGTTGTTAGTGGCTATGCCCCACAGGTAGGATGTGAGTTAAAAGAAAAGGAGACATTCTGGAGTGAGTTAGATGAAGTGATGCAGAGCATCCCCAGAGGTGAGAGAGTGGTGATTAGTGCAGACTTTAATGGACATGTTGGAGTAGGTAACAGAGGTGATGAAAATGTAATGGGCAGGTTTGGTCTTCAGGACAGGAATGTAGAAGGTGTTGGACTTTGCAAAGAGGATGGAAATGGCAGTAGTTAATACTTTTTTCCAGAAAAGGCAGGAACATAGGGTGATATATAAGAGTGGAGGCGGAAGCACTCAGGTAGACTACATCTTGTGTCGACGGTGTAATCTGAAAGAGATTAGTGACTGCGAAGTGTTGGTAGGGGGAAGTGTAGCCAGACAACACAGAATGGTGGTGTGTAAAATAACCCTGGTGGTGAGGAAGGTGAAGAGGACAAAGTGGTGGAAGCTGAGAAAGGAAAAATGTTGTATAGTCTTCAGGAAGGAGTTGAGACAGGCTATGGGTGGTCAAGAGGTGCTTTCAGTTGACTGGACAACTACAGCCAATGTGATCAGGGAGACAGGTAGGAGGGTACTTGGTGTATCATCAGGTAAGGCAAAAGTGGACAAGGAGACTTGGTTGTGGAACAAGGAAGGCCAGGAGTGTATATAGGGAAAGAGGCTAGCTAAGAAGAAGTGGAACTCTGAGAGGACTGAAGAGAGTAGACAGGAGTACAGGGAGATGCAGCGTAAGGTGAAGGTAGAGGTGGCAAGGGCCGAACAAAGAGCATATGAGGACTTGTATGCTAGATTGGATAGTAAGGAGGGTGAGGTGGGTCTGTACAGGTTGGCGAGGCAGAAAGATAGAGATGGGAAGGATGTGCAGCAGGTCAGAGTGATTAAAGATAGAGATGGAAATGTACTGACAGATGCCAGGAGGGTAATGGGAGTATGGAAGGAGTACTTTAAAGAGTTGATGAATGAGGAAAACGTGAGAAATTTTTAGTAAAAGTGAGGTAAGAAGGATGTTGTAGAGGATGAAGAGTGGAAAGGCTGTTGGACAAGAGTTCAAGATGAAGGTGGGTCTGCATCAAGGATCGAGTCTAAGCCCCTTTTTGTTTGCTCTGGTGATAAACAGGATGACAGATGAGGTTAGACAGGAGTTTCCATGGACTATGATGTTTGCAGATGACATTGTGCTTTGTAGCGAGAGCAGGGAACAGGTGGAAGAAAATTTGAAGAGGTGGATATATGCTCTGGAAAGCAGAGGCATGAAGGTTAGCTGCAGTAAGACGGAATACATGTGTATAAATGAGAGGAACCCAAGAAGAACAGTGAGGATACAGGGAGCAGAGGTAAAGAAGGTGCCGGACTTTAAGTACTTAGGGTCAACAGTCCAGAGCAACGGAGAGTGTGGAAAGGAGGTGAAGAGGCGGGTATAGGCAAGTTGGAATGGGTGGAGAAAAGTTTCAGGTGTGTTGTGCGATAAAATTATCAGCAAGAATGAAAGGGAAGGTGTACAGGACAGTGGTGAGACCAGCGATGCTCTACAGCTTAGAGACAGTGGCACTGAAGAAAAGACAGGAGGCAGAGTTGGAGGTAGCAGAGCTGATGTTGAGGTTCTCCTTGGGAGTGACAAGGATGGATAGGATCAAGAATGAGTTTATTAAAGGGACAACCCATGTTAGATGGAAGAAAATTTGAAGAGGTGGATATATGCTCTGGAAAGCAGCGGAATGAAGGTTAGCTGCAGTAAGACGGAAATAAAGTCGGGATAAAGACGGGATAAATTTATCTCCAAAACTTTGGAGATAAAGTCAGAGAGGCCAGATTGCGGTGGTTTGGACATGTTCAGGAGAGAGATGGTGAATATATCGGTAGAAGGATGCTGAGGTTTAAGCTGCCAGGCAGGAGGTCTAGAGGAGGACCAAAGAGGAGATTTATGGATACAGTGAGAGAGGACCTGAAGTTAGTTGGTGTGAGTGAAGAGGATGCAGAGAATAGGGTTATATGAAGGCAGATAATTCGCTGTGGCGACCCCCTGGAAGGGAACAGCTGAAAGACAAAGAAGAAGAAGAAGTGTAGTGGAACCTTGGATTACGAGCATAATTTGTTTCGGAAGTGGCCTCGTATTCCAAAATATTATTCAAAAATAAAAACCAAATTTTATTTTCCCATAAGAAATTAAGGAAACTCAAATTATTTGTTCCACAGCCCAAAAGAATTAACAAATAACATAATTAACACAAAATATTGACTAAAAATAAATCAAATTAACCTGCACTTTACCTTTGATAAAATCGCAACAGAGCAGTGTTTTTGTGTAGAGCAGAGAGAAAGTGTGTGTGTGTGTCTGTGAAGGCGAAAGTAGGAGGGGTCTATGTGTATGTGTGGCACGATGTCCAATGACGCGCGCGCACACATACAGTGGACATAAAGAGCAGCCTTGAGCAGAAAGAGAGAATGGATCTTCAACCTCTCTTATAAGACTTGCTTTACACGCGCGCTGTACACACACACATACAGACACAAAATATGATATGTTTTATAGACACACATGGTCACAGTGTTATAGTAAACAGTACACGCGTGGCTGGACGCGAGTGTTCTGCGAGACGAGCAAATATATACTGTACTATATATATATATATATATACACATATATATATATATATATATATATATATATATATATATATATATGTAACCCTTCTTTACTCTTCTCTTTCCCTCTCCATCCGTGTGCATCCGCTTCCAGCACCGCCCCTATTGCTCTGCGTTGTGTTGTAATCGTGTGTGTGCGATGGTGGGGAAACACGAACCCGAGGGGAGAAGGCAACTGTTCGTGAATCGTGGCTTGACCCGTTTATTTTACCAAACACGACCTACAGCATTGACAACATTAACTCAACATTGTTTTCCTCTCATTTAAATGTACATACAATTCAATAGGATTCTTTTGATGACTGTATTAATTCTACACCACTCTGCATCCACAACAACCCGCCAATCATGCCCAAACAAAAGAACAAAACACATTATTTATCTCATTTCTTCTGCTTGTCACTACCCAGCAGTTTAAACCCCAAAAACATATCACTAAATTGAACTTTAGTGTACATACAACAGAAGTAATTTACATTTAACTTCCCGCTGCTCTTAACATGACTTACCTACAGCATTGACAACATTAACTGAAGCCAAAATGGCAACCTGCAGGTATATCAGTACTACGGCAAGTCAAGAGGCTCAAACTCTACAAAATAAACTGGTGTACAGAAATACTTATAGTGACACCTAGTGGGCAACTCAGTTCACTGCCCTACACCCACCCCAGCTTTAACTGATGGCGCCCCAGCCATCAAATTAACCAAAATCAGGGTAACTGATTTTTAACCCACCAAACAACAAACATGTTGTGTGTGAAAACATAACCTCTAATGTGTGTAGCTAGTGTATGTGTGATTAATCAACTGTTATCGGGGTGCATGCCGTGTGGCTGGATGTGTGCTCTGCTGCTTCTCTCTTATTTTTCTTTTTTTTCTGTAGCCACAAGTTTCTTCCCCTTTCTATCTTCTCTTGGGAACTCTCCACTTGTACAACTTGAGCCTCAAGTGAGAGTTTAACAGGGGGGTGTCGGGTGCTTTTTGGATTCCTTCTTGTGGGTTTGGGCACTTGAGTGGGGGTTACCCCAGCATCAGTCGCATGCATTTTATCTCCGTTGCTCATTTCCTCTGACCCTATGTCGGTCTCCTCAGTGCTCATTTGCTCCTCTTCATCGTTCACTGTTTCAGTGGGGGTTCCATTCTCCATTCCCATCAAAAGATTTTCACTTCCTGTCACTACTTTATCCCCTTCCTCTAACTCGATGTCTGATGTGCCAACTGACTCATCTTCCTCTATGGTCAGTGTTACGCCCCGCTCCACTGGGAGAAACATACACTGTGTCAAAAGATTTCTATGGAGAACTCTTTCCGCTCCTCCTCCTTCCGGTTGCACTACATACACCGGCAACCCTGGTTGCTTCTTTACCACTACATATGGCTGTGCCCCCCAGCGATCTCCCAACTTCTGCTTCCCCTCCACATGACAGACCTTGACTAACACTCTGTCCCCTGGATTAAAGTCTTCACTTTTAGCTTTCTTGTCATAATACTTTTTCTGTTGTCGCTTTGCCACCTGAGACGCCCGATTGGCCAATGCATAGGCCTGTGACAGAGACTCGAAAAGGTTCTGAACATACTCGCCGTATTCGCAGGGCTGATTTGTGGTTGGGGACCCAAAGAGAAGGTCAACAGGGAGCCTTGGGTGCCTGCCGAACATAAGGAAATATGGGCTGTAGCCAGTGGAATCGTGTTGCGAGCAGTTATACGCATGTGTCATGGCGTCCACTTGCTCATGCCACCTCAGCTTCAGATGCGGCTTTAGTGTTCCTAACATGTTCATCAGTGTGTGGTTAAATCGTTCAGTAGTGCCATTCCCTTGAGGGTGGTAGGGTGTGGTGTGGGTCTTGGTGATTCCAGTGCATTTACATAGCTCTTTCACCATTGCACTTTCGAAGTTCCTCCCCTGGTCTGCGTGCAATCTGACTGGGAACCCAAAACGGCAGAAAAAGTTCTTCCATAAGACTTTTGCCACTGTACCCGCCTTCTGGTCCCTGGTAGGATATGCCTGAGCGTAACGAGAGAAGTGGTCTGTGACAATGAGCACATTCTCCATACCACCCTTGGACTTTTCTAGCGTCAAAAAGTCTATACAGACCAGTTCCATGGGGGCACTGCTTTGAATACTGACAAGGGGGGCTCGGACATTGACAGTCGGAGTTTTTCGAAGGCAGCATCTCTCGCACTGTTCGCACCAAGCCTTTATTTCCTTGAACATTCTTGGCCAGTAAAACCTTTCTCTTATCATCTGAAGGGTTCTCTCAAATCCCAGATGCCCTGCGTCATTGTGCAGTGCTGTTTTGACGGTTTCCCGCAGCCTCTCTGGGAGTATCAGCTGCTCCACCACCCCTTTTTTGCAGTCTCTGATGCTGCGATACAGGATCCCTTTATTGGTCGCTAACCTCCTCCACTCTTTTAGGAGAAGGCCCCCCGTGGCTCCCACTTTCACCCTCTCGCTCCGACTGGGTTTGAGACCCCTGCTTTTAAAGTAAAGGATGGGGCCGATTACTGGGTCAGTCCTTTGCAACTCTCTAAGCTCCTGTGTTGTCATAGCAGGCAGTGTCTCCATCCCTATCTCCATGTACAGCTCACTGGTAAGGGGTGGGCCATTCCCCAGTTCCTCCACCCTATCTATAATGTCACTCACAACCCCCTCAGGTTCTGGGGTAATTTGCACCTCCTGACTTATTCCATTCACCTGCACCCGCTGCGGGCAAGAGTGTAAAGTTTGTAGAACCTCCTGATTTGACATACGTGAGAGTGCGTCAGCGTTTGAATTATCCTGCCCCTTTCGATATTGGATGTCAAAGTCATATATGGACAGATGAGAAACCCATCGCTGACCCGTGGCGTCGAGCTTGGCTGAGGACATGATATACTTCAGGGGGTTATTGTCTGTTAGTACTGTGAATTTGCGTCCGTAAAGGTGGTCATGGAACTTGTCTGTCACAGCCCATTTCAGAGCGAGGAACTCAAGTTTATGTGCTGGGTACCTTGTCTCTGGTGGGCTCAAACCTCGACTTGCATATGAAATAACTCTTTCTACTCCATCTTGGACTTGCACCAGCACAGCGCCGAGTCCCATTCCCGAGGCATCAGTTTGCAGTAGGAAGGGCCGACTGAAGTCTGGGTAGCCGAGCACTGGTGCACTTATCAGTTTCTCTTTTAAAGACTGAAAAGCCTCCTCACAATAAGCAGTCCATACGAATGGCTGGTCGGTTCTAGGGCCCTTTGGGGTCCCCCGTTTCTTCTTCCTCGGGTCCCCGGAGGTAAGGCGGTATAGTGGGGCGGCCAGGTTAGAGTAGCCCTTAACGTACCTCCTATAATAGCCCACGAAACCTAAGAACCGCAGCACTTCCATGCGATTAGTGGGCCTCTCCCAGTCCTTAACTTTGCTGACTTTTTCAGGGTCTGTCCTGACGCCTTCTGCAGACACCAAGTGGCCCAGGTACTGCACTTCTCTCCTTACAAGCTGGCATTTGGAGGGCTTTAATTTTAAACCGTGTTCACAAAGCCTGTCAAAAACCAGCTGAAGTCTCTCAAGGTGTTCCTCAAATGACTTTGAGAAAATAATAATATCATCCAGATAAATAAGAAGATGGGTGAAATTGAGGTCGCCAAAACAGGAGGTCATGAGCCTCTGGAAAGTGGAGGGAGCGTTTTGTAACCCAAAAGGCATTCGGTTGGCCTCAAATAGCCCCATGGGGGTGCTGAACGCAGTCTTATGTTTGTCTTGTTCTGCGACCTCCACTTGCCAATACCCAGATGTAAGGTCAAGGGTGGAAAAATACTTTGCTTGCCCCAATGCCTCTAGAGCCTCCTCTATTCTTGGTAATGGGAACACATCACGGGTGCTACACGAATTGAGCTTCCGATAGTCTATGCATAACCGGAGTGACCCATCTTTTTTTGTCACCACTACAACAGGGGATGCGTATGGGCTTTTACTGGGGCGGATGACCCCCGTAGCTTCCATCTCTACCAATAACCGCCTCACATCTTGCCACTGGGAGGGAGGTATTCTCCGGTAGGGCAGACGAAAAGGCTTCGGGTCGACCAGGGGGATCTCGTGCTGAACTGTTGTGGTGTGACCATAGTCCATGTGATGCTGGGAAAACACATTAGCATTTTTTTCCAACAAATTCTTAAGCAGAGCACGTTGGTCTTCATTCTCCACCGCTGCTTCGCTTAGGTCCACTCCACAGCTAGCCACCACTTGATTCAGGCTGTAACCTGATCCTTCATCCTTCACAACATTACCCTTTTTGTCTTGGAACTCCATTACCTGGTCCACAAGGACTGCCCTGGCTAGGTTAGTATGTCTCTTTATTGTGACAACTCGCTGGGAGAGATTCAGCACTCTAACCGGAGCACACCCTTTCTTTACATTCACCAGCACTTTGGCCACCAAGACATCCTGTGGGAGCTGCATGGAGGGGTCACTCTCTATCAGGGCAGTATATGTTGTTCTTCGTGGGCCAGCTTTAATTTCACACCTCAAGTCCATCTCCTTTCCACCAGGGATGTGTATTGTGCGACCAGTGTAGACAGCAGGACCTACAACGTCACGTCTTTTCCCTTGCTCCTCACTTTCCACCTTCTGCAGTGCCAAATACCACTCTGGGTGTTTCTCCCTGATCTGGTGTAGAAACTGTACGCCGTAGGAGGCATGAAGGTGATTTCTAGAGGCTCGAATGACATTGGTCCCCACCAGCAGAGGAACCGACACTCTATAGTCGGAATCAGGCACCACAAAAGTAGGCACTGCCTTGGATTCTTTCCCCAGCACTTTAAGGTTGATAAGCAGAACGCCATGATAAGGCACTGCCTGGCCTGCGGCACCCTCTATAGGTATTTTGGAAGGCAACAGTTTCTGCTGCTTTAGAACTGGATGGCTCTGCCAGTAGTGATGCGTGATACTGGTGATCTGCGAACCAGAGTCTATGAGGGCCTCCAAGTTCTGCCATTGACTTCTACTTTACCTTCATTTCTAGGACCGACTAGGGGTGTTCCTTCGCTTATTGCGGAAAACCTCTCTACATGTTGGTGGGGGCTTTGCTGTGTACCCATGGATGCCCCGGCGGCCACGGGTACTAACCATTTAAATGCTGAGCAGGGTGCACACGACCATCAGCAGGAGCCTTAGGCGGTGGAGCTCCGACTAGGCTTGGATCTGGCAACAATGTTCGGCATACTCTGGCTGTGTGTCCCGTCTCTCCACACCGATAACAAACAAAGCTTGGACTCTGGTTTACTTTTCCCTTGGTCGGCTGCACAGGCAATGAGGAGGCAGCTGGTGCAGAGGTCATTCTGAACTCCAACTGCGTCAGCTTATTCATTTGTTCTTCCTGAATTAGAGCTAATTTCCTAACCATTTCTGTCAGCTCTGCTAGATCAGATGGATTCCTCGATCGGTCCACTTTAGCGGTTCCAGCCACTCCTGATACCTGCACCTGGGCGTATGTCTTGTTCAATTTGGTCTGTGGCCGGAACTTTGTGGTTTCTCTAGCTAGATTTCTGAGCTCTGCCTGCAGCTCTCGGAAGCTCCAGCGCCTGGGTGCCATCGGTGCAATCCTCCTATACACCTCCTCATCAGTGAGACCCCTCATGAACTGGCGGGTAAGTTTACTATCTCGGTCTTGGAAAGGCCTACCCCCTCGCTGCTTTTCCTCTACCGTCCGCAACTTCGCCTCCAATGCTATGGCGTAGGAGCAGGCTGATTCACCTGCATTCTGGGACCGTTCGTAGAAGTCAGCCAGCGGGTCGAGGGAACCTCGAGCATCACTGTATTCAGCTCGTAACTCCTCGAATGCTTTTTCAGGGGTCTGGTCATGGGGATGGAGGTTGAGGATGAGATTTCGGGCTTCTCCCCCCAGGTGCCGCACTACGGTGCTGAACCGAAGGTGGACAGGGAGCTCGATTGCCTCTAAAAGGTATTGTATGTCACGAATCCAGTCCTCCACTAACATTCTACAGTCTGGACTTCCTGTAAAGACTTGTACATTTTTTACTTGATGTGTTTGCATGAAACCACCATATGCTGCCAGCGGGGGGTGCCGGCTGTTCTCTGCTCGAGTATGCTGCCCATACTGTCCTGTATGTTGGTGTGCGGCCAATATCTGCGTATTCTGGGGGGGCAGATCTCGGAGGGTACCCACTGCTGCCTCAACTAACGCGGTCTGCGGTTTGGTTATGGCTAAGTTAGGGTCCCAGTGACTAGCGGCTGGGGTCAGCAGGGCAGTCTTGCCATAGCCTGTAAATTGGGTGTGTTGAGCTGAGGCTTCTGGGGGGCGTACTCGAGGGGTATAACCAGCAGCTCCCTGGTCCACACTCACATCAGCTTTAGCATGGCTCTGGGGGCTTGGTGCCGGCACAAAAGGGGTGAACGAACAACCAGGGTAAGTTTGAGGGCTGGGCCTAACAGACTGGGTAGGGTATGGCGATGCAATGGGACAGTGCTCAAGCGGGGGCTGTACTACTGGCATTTCAATAAGGACTGGCTGTGTAGCGCTTTGCCTAAACTCAGCCCCCAGTGGCCTGCGGGGATGCCGTTCGCGCATGTCGGCCGCCCTGCCCACCTCTGCACCTGGACTGTTCTCTGGGCCGTCATCATAGCAAAGGGGGCGTACATTTGCTGAGGCCCCAGGTGCCGGGTGCCTTTGTCCCTGGGCGGGTGTTACATACTGGTCAGCATAGAACAGGTTCTTTGTGGGTGGTGGAGTATGTTGGTCGGAGGGCCAGGGCAGATCCCCCCTATGATGCTCAGCCATCGGTAGGGGTTGGGATTCACTGGCAGAGGCGCACTGCATGTGGTTTGTGAGGTTTGTCTTTGCCTTAGCTATTTGTAATAATATTTAGCATTCAATGTAATAGTGAGTGCGCCAAATGCAAACAGACTAAATGACAGTGTAGTTAAACTGTGTGTAAATATTGGGCAGGCATAGATTGATATAATATAACACACATCACCAAAAAAAAAAAATATATATATATATATATATATATATATATATATATATATATATATATAAATAAATAAATAAAAATGTCAACAAGCTCAACACACTAAAATTATTAAACAGCTATTTCTTTAGCTATTTACACATAGTATAATAATAAAAGAAAACCTGCCAATCAATCATACTATTTAATTTAGTCATCTGCTCCAATAGACACAACAAAGAAGTTATCCTTTTATTACACTGTCTAATGTAAAAAGATGTGGCATATATACATATATATCTTATCGACCAATCAACCAGTTTGTTCAGGTATTTTAGTCTGTTTAGTAAATGTAATTCGCTACTCAAATCACAGGCTGCAAATTACCCTCTTCGTGGGTCTAGAAGAGCCAGATCCGGGTCACGGCACCAAAGATGTAACCCTTCTTTACTCTTCTCTTTCCCTCTCCATCCGTGTGCATCCGCTTCCAGCACCGCCCCTATTGCTCTGCGTTGTGTTGTAATCGTGTGTGTGCGATGGTGGGGAAACACGAACCCGAGGGGAGAAGGCAACTGTTCGTGGATCGTGGCTTGACCCGTTTATTTTACCAAACACGACCTACAGCATTGACAACATTAACTCAACATTGTTTTCCTCTCATTTAAATGTACATACAATTCAATAGGATTCTTTTGATGACTGTATTAATTCTACACCACTCTGCATCCACAACAACCCGCCAATCATGCCCAAACAAAAGAACAAAACACATTATTTATCTCATTTCTTTTGCTTGTCACTACCCAGCAGTTTAAACCCCAAAAACATATCACTAAATTGAACTTTAGTGTACATACAACAGAAGTAATTTACATTTAACTTCCCGCTGCTCTTAACATGACTTACCTACAGCATTGACAACATTAACTGAAGCCAAAATGGCAACCTGCAGGTATATCAGTACTACGGCAAGTCAAGAGGCTCAAACTCTACAAAATAAACTGGTGTACAGAAATACTTATAGTGACACCTAGTGGGCAACTCAGTTCACTGCCCTACATATATATATACATATATATACACACACACACACAAAGTACCGTTTAAAATTTTGTGGTTACTTGCACAATTTCTTTGTTTTTGTTTAGTGATTTATTTTCTACATTCTACAACAATAATGGGGATTTCAAAACTATAAAATAACACATATGGAATTATGTAATTCCATAACAACAACAAAAACAACAGTTAGTTGTTATTTTAGGACACAGAGGTCAGCCTTTCTGTAATAGTTCTTGCAAGTCCAGTATTGTCAAGTGCATTTGCATAATCCATTAGGCACCATAATAAAACTCTCATGAAGGCCATCCCAGGAGGGCGAGACCAAAACCTACCTCTGCTGCAGACGAGAAGTTCATTTAAAGTTATCAGCCTGAAAAATGACCAATTAACAGGATCTTAGATTAGAGGTGTTATAAAGTCTTTAATGAGTATAACTCTGGATCCGAGCTGGCTGAGTGAGATCCTGAGGGACAACAATGGACGCGACGTGAAGCGGCGGCCTCGAGGAAAACGAGCCGGCGTCAGGAACAGGCTGAGAGCCCGTGCACACCGCACACCTCTGCCTAGCATCCTGCTCGCCAACGTCCAGTCACTGAAGAACAAGCTCGATGACCTCAGGGCCAGGATAAAGTTCCAGAGAGACATACGGGACTGCAATCTCCTCTGCTTCACCGAGACATGGCTGAACCCAGCGGTGCCGGACCACGCCATCCAGCCGGCCGAGTTCTTCTCGGTTCACCGCATGGACAGGACACGGGACTCGGGGAAGTCAAGGGGAGGCGGCGTGTGTTTAATGGTGAACAGCAGCTGGTGCAACAGCGCGAGCGTTGTTCCTCTCACACGCTCCTGCACACCAAATCTGGAACTACTGTCCATCATGTGTCGTCCTTTTTTATCTACCTCGGGAGTTTACATCGGTCATAATCAGTGGTTAATGGTAACAATTAAATTAGACTTCATAGTTGGATTTGATACTTTGAGTGTAATTCATAAATTTATCATAGTAAAAGTACCGTTGCATAAGTTAATATATACCTATATCAAATAAAATTTCATATTATTCACACACACCTTGATTTATACACATTGCGCAGCTCTTTCTCGCGCTGACGGGGGGGGGGAGTCTCGCCCGGCGAGCAATTCAGTGTAAAACCGCCACTGCCTATTTTCCACCCCATCACGTACTTCCCGGACCTTGGACTAAACTCCGCGCCTTGCTTTTATAATGTGGAGCAAGCCCGAGATCATATTAATGTTAATTATCGACCCCCATTGCGCTGTACCACTGCTGGCAAAACCTTATGAAATACAAGTTAAACATTAAACGAATTTACAAAACTTTATGGTTAAGCGCTGATTCTACGTGCAGTAGAAAAGTTAAGAGGAGCAGTGGCGGACTGGCCATCTGGAGCACCGGGAGTTTTATTATTGAGTCACAAGGGTGCTAAACAGCATTTATTATTCAAAGTTATTCATGTCAGTGTAAAGGAGATTTCAGAAATCACTGGGGCATTTTTTCTAAATAGATGCTATCTTTAATAACTGATGGAGGTTTTAAGCTGTATACACACGCATTTTTTGGGGGTTTAAAATGAATTAATAAGTCCGAGCAGACCTACGTGAAAGGTGAGAAGTGAGTCGCGTTGTCGCGTTGTATATACTGTATAACATGCATTTTTCAACCTTTTGATAAAAACGCTGCCTTTTGTAAAGTGAAAGTACTTTACAAAAGACAAACAGCTTTATTTCAGTCATAAATTCACAATCACATCACATTCCAGCTATTATTTTCAGCCGTGGTTAAATAATGGATGAAATATTTATGGAGAGCACCATAAAGAGCATCCTGACGGGAAACATCTCAACCTGGTTCGGGAACAGCACCATGCAGGACAGACGAGCTCTACAGAGGGTTGTGCGATCAGCTGAGCGCACCATCCGCACAGAGCTCCCTGACCTGCACTTAATCTACAGCAGGCGGTGCTGGACTAAGGCCAGGAAGATAGTGAAGGACCTCAGCCATCCCAACAATGGACTGTTCTCTCTGTTGAGGTCAGGAAAGCGATTCCGCTCCCTGAAGGCCAACACAGAGAGACTGAGGAGGAACTTCTTCCCGCAGGCAATACGGTCTCTCAATCACAATCACACCACCACACAATACTCACCCACACATATGGTTTTTACACACACACTGGACATTTGTTTACACTATTGGCCACTGCACAATTACACTTCGTGGTCATCAAATCAAATCACATCAAATCACTCCAGCACAAATCACTTTAAGCATATTTGCACTGCACAAGTCACTTTTAATATGTGGATTGCAAAACCATGGACATAACCATTCTTTTTTTACCGTTTATTCGGCTGCTCTTATCGTTTTACATTTTTTCATATATTTTCTATATTGTGTATTTTGTGTACAGATATTTTATTTTTAACTTTTATTTTATTCTTTCCTAGTTAAACTTACCCTTTATTTTAATTTTCATATTTATTTCCTATTCATATTCTTAGGTCACGAGCAGTTGTCTAAGCATTTCACTTCGGCCTACTATCAGGAAATTAAATTAATTTCAACACCATTTAAACCGAGACATTGCCATGTCTTTCACTGTTTTGTCCCTGTTTGTCAGGAAAAACAGAACGGACACAAGTGCAGGTCTCCTTCAAGGTTTCTTTATTTGTTGACGGGATGCCTGGACTCAGACAAAGAGTAAATACAAATAAATAAATAAATAAAAAACTAAACAAAAACAGAAACAGACTGAACTGTTCTCTTCTGAGCAAAAGGCAGGAGCGCCAACGTCAAAAACAAACAAAACAAAAACCACTCCGTAGAGGGAAAAAAAGGCCTAGACTGATGTGGCTGTAGTTCCTTCGGCAGACAGCAGAGGGCGACAGGGCCGAAGTCCGCTGGACTGCACAGCCGCGAAGAAGAGCGAGAGCAGGCCGGCCTCAGGACGGGAAACTGCGGAATAGCGCAAACAAAGGGAAAAAACAGGACCCGACCTGGATACGAGAGACAAAAACAAACACAGAGACAGAGGGAAAAATGGGGTGAAAAAATACCGGAGGATACTGACTCGGAGCCGAAAATAGGGAACAACATATACCGGGCTGGATAGTACGCGAAACGGGCAGACAGCTGGCAAACATGGAACAACGATCTGACACGGGACAACAGACCGGAGGGAATAAATAGGGTGAACGATTACAATGAAAACAAGAGGAAACAGGTGAGTGAGATTAACTTGATTGAATAGTAAAGAGGAAGTGGAAGGAATGGTGGTGATGTCACAGAGTGTCATCTGTGTCTCGGTGTTTGTTTTTGTCTCTCGTATCCAGGTCGGGTCCTGTTTTTTCCCTTTGTTTGCGCTGTTCCGCAGATTCCCGTCCCGTTTAGAGATCAGACTAGGGTTTGACAGTACCCCCCCCCCATGGGCGCCACTAGGCGCCCCCAGGGAGGGGCTCACCTCGTCGTCGACGGAGGTCCTCGATCAGCGCCCGATCCAGAACATCCCGGGCCGGAATCCAACTCCTCTCCTCTGGACCATAGCCCTCTCAGTCCACTAAGTACTGAAAACCCCGACCTCTGCGACGGACGTCCAGCAACCTCCTAACAGTGTACACTGGGGAGCCATCCACTAGACGAGGGGGAGGGGGGGTCGGGGCAGAAGGAACAAGAGGGGAGGAATACACAGGTTTTACCTTAGAGACATGAAATACTGGGTTTACCCGACCAAGCGTGGAGGGAAGCTTGAGCCGAATCGCCACTGGGTTCAAGACCTTTGTGATCCGGTACGGGCCAATGAACTTGGGAGCCAACTTGCGGGAGGCTACCCTGACAGGCAAGTCCTTGGTAGAAAGCCATACTCTTTGACCACAAACATAGTTAGGGGCAGGAGACTGGTGGCGATCGGCTGCGGCTTTGGTCCGTCTACTAGCCCGGGCCAAGGCCTCCTTAGCTTTTCTCCAAGTGCGCCGGCAACGTTGAACGAAAGCCAAGGCAGACGGGACCGCCGCTTCGGGTTCCTGTGAAGGGAACCATAGCCCTCTCAGTCCACTAAGTACTGAAAACCCCGACCTCTGCGACGGACGTCCAGCAACCTCCTAACAGTGTACACTGGGGAGCCATCCACTAGACGAGGGGGAGGGGGAACAAAGGAGGTTGGTAGCCAACAGAGCACTGAAATGGCGACATACCTGTGGCAGAAACTGGTAGAGTATTATGGGCATACTCTACCCAGGACAGCTGTTGACACCAGGAAGTCGGATTATGGGATGCCAGGCAGCGGAGAGCACGTTACAAATCCTGGTTAGCCCGCTCAGACTGCCCATTGGTCTGGGGATGGAATCTGGATGACAGACTCGTTGAGGCCCCGATCTGTCTGCAAAATTCCTTCCAAAATCTAGAGACAGACTGTGGGCCCCTATCGGAGACCACGTCAACCGGGAGGCCATGAATCCGGAATACTTGGTCAACCACCACCTGAGCAGTCTCTTTGGCAGAGGGGAGCTTGGGGAGAGGGATGAAGTGGGCCGCTTTCGAGAATTGGTCCACCACCGTGAGAATGACGGTGTTGCCCCTCGACTCGGGAAGGCCAGTGACAAAATCAAGCGCTAGATGTGACCACGGGCGGGCGGGGATGGGTAAAGGCCGAAGCAGACCAACGGGAGGCGAAGATGAACTCTTGTTCTGGGCGCAAACTGAGCAAGCTGCCACGAACTGCCTGACATCCCTGGTCATGGAGGGCCACCAGAATCGCTGACGGATGGAGGCCAGCGATCTCCGAACTCCTCTGGGTATGCGGCACTTACGCAGGGCCTCCTGAACCTCCCTCTCGACATCCCATAAGAGTGTGGCCACCACCATGCCTTTGGGCAGGATGGTGTCAGTAGAGGCCTCCCGCTCGGGGGTCTCAAACAGGCGAGAAAGGGAGTCCGGCTTTGTGTTTTTAGACCCAGGCCTGTAGGAGAGGGTAAAGTTAAACCGGCTAAAGAAAAGGGACCAGCGGGCCTGTCTGGAATTTAGTCTCCTAGCCGAATTGATGTACTCTAGATTTTTGTGGTCGGTCCAGACCACAAATGGTTGAACTGCGCCCTCCAGCCAGTAACGCCACTCACCCAAAGCCAGTCTGACTGCCAACAGCTCCCGATTACCTATGTCATAGTTCCGCTCAGTGGGGCTCAGGCGGTGGGAGAAGAAGGCGCACGGATGCACCTTCCCATCCTGAAGAGAGCGTTGTGACAGGACCGCACCTACCCCAACATCGGAAGCGTCCACCTCAACAATAAACTGTCGTTCAGGATCTGGAGTAGACAAGACAGGAGCAGAGACAAACCGGGACTTTAAGTTGTCGAAGGCCTCCTGGGCCTCATTACCCCATTTGAACGGTACCTTAGGAGAGGTGAGCCCTGTTAAGGGTGCAGCCATCTGACTGAAGTTCCGGATGAAGCGCCGATAAAAGTTGCCGAACCCCAAGAACCGCTGCAGAGCCTTCCGAGAGTCAGGAGTGGGCCATTCCGCTACCGCCCTTATTTTAGCAGGGTCGGCTCTGATCTTACCCGCCGAAATCATGAACCCCAAGAACGAAACCGACCTAGCATGGAAGACGCACTTCTCCGCTTTCACGAATACTTGGTTCTCCAAAAGCCGTTGCAACACCTGGCGGACATGCTGAGTGTGTGCCTGCGAAGAGGGAGAAAATATTAGGATATCATCGAGGTACACAAAGACAAATCGGTTTACCATGTCTCTCAGCACATCATTGACCAGGGCCTGGAAGACAGCAGGGGCGTTGGTCAGACCAAACGGAAGGACTCGGTATTCAAAGTGTCCCGTGGGTGTGTTGAACGCTGTCTTCCACTCTTCTCCCTCCCGAATACGGATAAGCGTTGCGCAGGTCAAGCTTGGTGAAGACCTTGGCTCCCTGCAAAAGTTCGAAAGCTGAAGACATAAGAGGGAGGGGGTACCTGTTCTTAACAGCAATGTCATTCAACCCACGATAATCAATACAAGGACGTAGGGAGCCATCTTTCTTCTTGACAAAGAAGAATCCTGCACCCGCAGGAGAGGAGGAGGGACGGATGAGGCCGGCTTTGAGGGACTCGTTAATATAGGTGTCCATGGCCTCTCTTACCGGACCTGAAAGGGAATATAAGTGACCCTTGGGCGGAAAAGTGCCTGGGAGGAGCTCAATGGCACAGTCGTAAGGGCGGTGAGGAGGCAAGGACATGGCCCGGGACTTGCTGAACACCAGACGCAGGTCGTGGTACTCCGCCGGAACCCCAGACAGATCCGCAACCTCCACCTGAAACACAGGACAAACAGAACCAGAAAAAGGGGCAGGACCAAGACAAGAGGCAAGACATTTTTGGCTCCAAGACACGACAGAATTTCTAGACCAATCAACGTGAGGGCCATGTTGTACCAACCAGGGGTGTCCCAACACTATAGGCGCACTGGGAGACTCCAGAAGGTACAACGTGGTCTCCTCTCGGTGATTGCCTGAGACCACTAGGCTAACCTCGGGAGTCTGATGAGAGACATTAGTAATTAAAGTCCCGTTTAGGGATCGGGCAGGAATAGGTTCAGGCAGGGGAATGGCTGGAATGCCCAATCGTGCAGCTACTGAGCTGTCCATAAAATTACCCTCAGCCCCTGAATCGACCAAGGCCAAGCATGACTCTGAGGCCCCCCTGTACTGGACCAAAACAGATAGAAGGGTACGAGAGGAGGGGAATTGTGAAAAAGGAATAGCGCTCACCAGGATCCCCCGCTTCACTGGTGAGCCTTGGCTTTTGCTGGGCAGGCTGCGGCAAAGTGGCCTGGTTTTCCACAATAGAGGCACAGGCCCCTGGTCAGACGCAATTGTATTTCCTGAGGCGTTAGACGGAGGCGTCCCACCTGCATGGGTTCAGGTTCTGGCAGGACAACAGGTGGCAAGGGAGAGTGGGAACCCTCTACCCTGCTAGTGGATCGGACCATCTGGCGCTGGTGCCGGCGACAGAGACGAGCCTCGATGCGGAGTGCCAGGTCGATGAGGTCCTCCAGGTCGCGTGGCAAGTCATGAATGGCCAGTTCATCTTGTATGTCCTCCTCAAGCCCGGCCCGGAACATTGCCCGACAGGCTGCCTCGTTCCAGTCACAGGAGGCGGCTAAGGTCTTGAACTGGATGGCAAACTCCGTGACTGACCGACCTGCCTGACGAAGCCGCGCGAGCTTGTCCGCTGCCTCCTGTCCTCTGACAGACCGGTCAAAGAGCCTCATCATCTCCTGCCGAAGCTCGTCAAATAAGTCACAGCATGGGGCTCTGGACTCCCAGACAGATGTTCCCCATTCACGAGCTTTGCCCGTGAGGAGAGTCAGGACGAATGCCACCCTTGTCTCTTCTGCCGCGAACATGCGTGGCTGGAGGGCAAACACTACCAAGCATTGTGTCAAGAAAGCTCGACAGGAGTTGGGGTCCCCATCATAGGGGGGTGGGTTGTTGCAGCGGGGTTCCGGCTCATGACGAGAGAAAAGGTGGGCTGAACCTGCCTGGGGGCTCTCTCTCTGGAGTTCCTGGAGGCGAGCAGTAAGGTCTGCCACTTGGTTGGCGAGGAACTCGACCTCTCTCGTGTTGCTGGTCAACCGGGTCTCATGCTGGCCTAGAAGCACTCCCTGTTGGGCCACCGCTGATCTAATGGGGTCTGGGCCTGCTGCGTCCATGCTGGTCAGATCGTTCTGTCAGGAAAAACAGAATGGACACAAGTGCAGGTCTCCTTCAAGGTTTCTTTATTTGTTGACGGGATGCCTGGACTCAGACAAAGAGTAAATAAATAAAAAAACTAAACAAAAACAGAAACAGACTGAACTGTTCTCTTCTGAGCAAAAGGCAGGAGCGCCAACGTCAAAAACAAACGAAACAAAAACCACTCCGTAGAGGGAAAAAAAGGCCTAGACTGATGTGGCTGTAGTTTTTGGCAGACAGCAGAGGGCGACAGGGCCGAAGTCCGCTGGACTGCACAGCCGCGAAGAAGAGCGAGAGCAGGCCGGCCTCAGGACGGGAAACTGCAGAACAGCGCAAACAAAGGGAAAATACAGGACCCGACCTGGATACGAGAGACAAAAACAAACACCGAGACAGAGGGAAAAATGGGGTGAAAAAATACCGGAGGATACTGACTCGGAGCCGAAAATAGGGAACAACATATACCGGGCTGGATAGTACGCGAAACGGGCAGACAGCTGGCAAACATGGAACAACGATCTGACACGAGACAACAGACCGGAGGGAATAAATAGGGTGAACGATTACAATGAAAACAAGAGGAAACAGGTGAGTGAGATTAACTTGATTGAATAGTAAAGAGGAAGTGGGAGGAATGGTGGTGATGTCACAGAGACGCAGGCACATGGCGAGGGATCAAAACAAACGCCATGTGCTTCAATAGATATGTAAACACGGAATACAAAGGGGGGGGAAACCAAAAAGCAGAATAATTTTAGAGATCAGACTAGGGTTTGACACTGTTAAGACATTACAAAAACTATATAAGAAACTTATTAGGAATTTTAAAGCACGAATTTGGGCATCTCATTTCATCATTATAAAAATAATATGAAGCACATATACACACATTCATCATGAAAGATCTGTTGTAAAACAAAATAAAATTCATGTTTGCTTTAGCACTGGAAACAATATTGTTTTAGGCTAAGTAATTATACACAGTTCTTCGTTGTACAGTACTTGGTCCGGCTTTTAGATAAAGTCCTTCCATGCGCCATCTGGCGCTAAATTGCGGAATCTCGCGGGAAGATTCTGTATATGTATGTATATATATATATATATATATATATATATATATATATATAGAGAGAGAGAGAGAGAGAGAGAAAGGAACCTCTCTACTGTCACTTGCTTTTGCCCTCTTTTCAATTCAAAACATGCATATATTCAATTCAATTCAATTTTACTTGTATAGCGCTTTTAACAATTGACATTGTCGCAAAGCAGCTTAACACAACCAAAAGAATTATTGAAGTTTGTATGAAATGTGAATGTGTATGAATCAAAATGAATAGATTGTCCCTGATAAGTTAGCTGAGGGCGACAGTGACAAGGAAAAAAACCCTGAGATGGCAATAGGAAAAAACCTTGAGAGGAACCTGACTCAACAGGGAACCCATCCTCATCTGGGTGATAACGCATAGCAAGGTTCTCTTTTAAAAGCTACACTCGATGCTGCGCGAAAGCGCTATAGTAAACGTTTTGTCGTGACCGGTTGTGAAGCACGTCTGTGTCAACCACGCCAAATTCTTGGCATATATAACCTCTGTTAGGTAATGTCACTCGATTAGGTGCACCTAGAGGTTATGAATAGGCATGAACCGGTGCGTGTGTGCAAGAACTTTTTTTAAAAGAAAGGGAAAATAGGAAATGTCTTGTTACTCACCAGAAAGATGGCAGAGTTAGACACGAGTCCGTCCCTCCGTGTAGAAGAATATCTCACCGGGGGATCTCCTCGCTTTCTGTTTTCAGTGTTTTGGGGAAGAGCACGCCATCTGGGCTTAAGGGAGCAGGTAGGTATTGCGTTTCCCCCCTATTAAAGTCCCTCGCACTCGAGTTCGCCGTTGTTTAAAATGAAACCGCAAGCCGCGACGCATTTTTCGCATGCATATCTGGCGCACGAGACAGAATTTTCCTTTTCTCTTGCTCTTTCACCAGTTTATGAACCTTTTACCTTTCACTTCTTAAGCGCGCTTTGGCGCTTCTTGTGAAGGGGGGAAGAACTTTCTCGCTTCGGCGGAGATGGAAGCTATCACTTCAGAGCGCTCCTCTAGTGATGAGCCAGTGTGTTAGTTGTTGTTAGAGGTGGAAACGCACGGTCTAACGCGTACACCTCAATTCGCCGTAAAAATAAATAAATAAAATAAATCCCTCAAATGCTCAAGGTCAGACGACAGGTGCCTGTCGGGTGGCCGGAGGAGGGGCCTCAATGATGGCCCCTAACCTTCCTGGCGACCTCCATGAGTTAACTCTTTCATGGAATAAGCCGTATTTATCTCGTGTTTTTGTGCTATTGACATCGATTTGTTCCAGTTTCTTTGATGAAAGCGTGGTCATTTATGATGATGTCCCAGATCAGAGAGACCATTGCCAGCTATCTCTCTCCTAGGAGCTCATTCTCCCGGGAAAAAATCTACACTTCCCACCAAGCGTGTAGACTAACATCTTCGTTGGTTGGAAAAGATTTTTCAGGCAGCGGGTCAACCTGGTGCTGTCCTGCACACAAAGGCTTTGCAGGCATACCGGACTGACCTACTAAGAGCTGAGCACTGGCAGGAGGCCGGGGTTCAATCTCCGCCATGACTGGTGTTTGCCGAACATCTTTTTTTTTTTTTTTTTCGGCCGAACATCTAACACACCCACCTAGCTGAAGTGTCAAAATTTGTGCACCTTTTAGAGAGGCCAGTATCGGGGAACCTACTGCCGGGTATGTCTCTTTAGGTACGAAGCACTGTGGATGACCAGCACCCTCAGGAGACCAGTGTTCAAGTCCCGCCACCACTGGTGTTTCGGGAGACAGCGGTTTCCAACAAAGTGTTAGGTGCTCGGTTCCTCCTGTTGTTTCAGGACACCGAACACCTAACAGCCACCACCATCATCACCACCACTCCTCTGCCTAGCTAAACGACAAAGCTGCCGCCCCTTCGGAGAAGCTGGCAGGGTGTATACATGTCAACCTGGTTCGGAAACAGCACCATGCAGGACAGACGAGCTCTACAGAGGGTGGTGCGATCAGCTGAGCGCATCATCCGCACCGAGCTCCCTGACCTGCACTCAATCTACAGCAAGCAGTGCTGGACCAAGGCCAGGAAGATTGTGAAGGACCTCAGCCACCCCAGCAATGGACTGTTCTCTCTGTTGAGGTCAGGAAAGCGATTCCGCTCCCTGAAGACCAACACAGAAAGACTGAGGAGGAGCTTCTTCCCGCAAGCGATACAGTCTCCTAATCAGAACATCAGTACACCACACAGTACTGATCCATTTTACACATCCACACACATGGTTTTTGCACTCACTGTGGACATTCTGGACATTCACTTACACTAGTGGCCACTGCACAACTACACATTCGTGGACATTAGTTAAGTTAAATTATCACAAGTCACTTTAAATATGTTACTTCACGTATATTTGCACACCCCCTGGACATTCTGTTACCCGGATGCACAGTCACTTTAAACACTTTAAACACTTTAAATTCGTGACATTTCTATTTATACTCAATCTATTACTATACAGTTATGTTGTTATTTTATTTTAATTCTATATTTTATTTTATTCTTTCTTAGTTAAATTTACCTTCTGTTTTCCTTTTCATATTTATTTTTCTATTTTATAATCTTTTATTTTAAGGTCAAGGGCAGTTGTCTAAAGCATTTCACTGCATATCGTACTGTGTATGACTGTGTATGTGACAAATAAAATTTGAATTTGAAATTTGAATTTGTAAGCTACTGCCAAGCATGTCTCCCTAACTACAGGATTTAACCACAGTGAGCACCTCTCTTAATTCAAAATCACAGGCTTGCTGAAAAAAGGGGCCATAGCACATGTTCCCCTCCCAGACAGAGCCATTTGGCATCAACACGTCGCCCAAGCTCACCTCATTTTCTTAGGGTGGAGTCTTAACGGCACAGAAAGCGTCCTCCTTCCTACACAAGGTATGACGTTGAGTGTCATGCGGAATCCGATCGCAATGCGGGCACTGCTGTCCCTTGTGCGTGCCGGATCCATTATAGCACCCTAAAGGAGTCCAAGCTAGGCCAGGAGGTAACTTCACCACTCCTAGAGTGGTTTTAGTGGTGGCTAAGTGCCGGGGGATTTCATCCAAGGGCCAATTCCCAGAGGCAATAAGTGTTACGCGTTGAGAGCTTTGTACCCTCTCTATGTCGTTCAGACCCTTGTCCTTGACTCTGGGTCCCACTCTAGGTTCGTGCTGTTGTCGCAAGTTGCTAACAGCAGACGGTTTTCCCTTACAGGCCGGAGCGCAGCCTTGGATGGCCGTCCAGTCCAAGGCATATCAACAGACTCGAATTGATGACTTTATTTCTGGCCCTGAAATACTCCCTCCAGCAATCAGGAGGCTAGCATGTCCTAGCACAGATGGACAACATCACGGTAGTCTTGGAAATATCGCCCGGGCAGACTAGATTTGCGCCGTTAGGGAAACTAGCGCACTAGGTTCTGCTTTAAGGACAGGACAATTCTGTCCCTCAGGGTCATTTACATTCCATGACATAAAACATGTAGACCTAGTCCACTGCCAAACTGTTTCAGTGCTGGAAGTTTCTGCGGGGAAAACTAACCTCGGGCTTGTGCCCTAGTACACTCGGAACGTATGTAGCCGCTATTTTGGCTAACGTCCTGACTGATGGGGTTTGTGGAAAGCACCCCTTAGTTGCCAGCCTATTCGCAGGCCTCATCAGCCTTTCTATGGTGCTCAGGCTGTGCCAATTGGCTAGCTAGAGCTATTTTGCATCCTCGCCCAACTATCTTCCGCAGTTGTTCTTGAAGCCTCTGTCCTCCGCCGTTACAGCTCCGAAACAAAAAGACTTTAATCACTGTGTCTAGTTCATGCTCTTCAAAATTTACAGCACACCACCGCACTAGCCAGTAGCGTAAATCAGAGCAGGTTTCATATGTCATGGGGCCGCGGCCGAAGGGTAGCCACCACTGGACAAGTTGGGTGAGAGTTGCTAGTGCCCTAGCCTATGGGGCGCATGTCACACTTCGCCTCTAATGTTTGGAGCCCATTCGACTAGGAAGCTTGTCTCATCAATTGCTCTGGCTAAAGGGGTTTCCAACTATGTCATGCGGCAGGCTGCCTTTCCGCAATACATCTGTCAGGCTTCATAGTTGGATGCCAGGCTCGCGGGTCCTCGAGTCAGCATCCCAGAATTATGTCTAAGACTCCTTGGGGGGACTGTGTGCACACTACACAACCCTGGGGGTCCAGACACTTGCAGTGCGGTGGAGTGGGTATTCTCGTTTCCATAGCGCTTGAGCGCAGCATCGAGTGTAGCTTTTGAAAGGGAATGTCTCGGGTTACTTTGCTGTAACGCTGTTCCCTGAAAAAGTGGGAACAAGATACTGCACTCCAATTCCGCATTGCATGTGTGACTGGACATCCTTCAGACAAAATTGACTTGAGGATGTTTTCGGTTTATGCCTATTTATAACCTCCAGGTACACCTAATCGAGTGACATCACCTAACCGAGGTTATATATGGCAAAAATTTGGAGTGTTTGACACACACGTGTTTGACACACACGTGTTTTACAACCAGTCACGACAAAACTTTCCCCATAGCGCTTTAGCGCAGCATCTTGTTCCTGCTTTTTCTGGGAACAGGGTTACAGCAAAGTAACCCGAGACGTTCCCTTTCAAAGGCTACACTCGATGCTGCGTGAAAACGCTATGGGAACGAGAATACCAACGCCGCCGCACTGCAAGTGTCTGGACCCCAAGGTTGTGTAGCGTGTGCGCACAAGGCCGAGAAGGTCTCAGAACTATATCTGGGAAGCTGACTCGAGGACCTGTGAGCCCGGAGTGGCATGAACATCCAGATTATAAAATCTAACAAATGTGTGGGGAAGGGACCATGCCGCCGTGTCACACACTTGCTGCAGGGGAATACCTCCTGCTAGTGCAGTAGATGAGGCGATCCCCCTGGTTAAATGACCCCAGGTTCCTAGAGGCGAAGTGAGCCCACGCGCCGCATAGGAGAGGGCAATAGCATCTCTCACCCAGTGTAGTGGCGCCCTACCCCCCCCCTTGTTGCGGCCCCAAAACATGTAAAAGCTGTTCTGACTTATGCCACTGGCTGATGCGATGGACATAAATCTGAAGAGCACGTACTGGACACAGTTAGTCTCTCCTGCTCCGAAGCTGTAAAAGGCGGAGGACAGAAGGCTTCAAAAACATTAGGGTGCATGTTGAGGATGGAACTTTCGGAAGATAGTTCAGTAAGGATGCAAAATGGCCCTGACTAGCCCAGGGGAAAGTCTAGGCAGGATGGGGAGACTGACAGATCTCCAATCCTCTCAGAGAGGTAACGGCCATTAGAAAAACCATCTTAAAGGTCAGAAACCTGAGGCGCTGACTCTAGTGGTTCAAAAAAAAGGGTGTCAATTGGCTCTTCGAGCACGATAGATAAAACCCACAAAAGGGACCGTGTCACAGTAACCCCACCAATCAGGACGTGGCAGGCTGAAATAGCAGTTACGTACGTCCTGAGGGTACTAGGGCACAAGCCCGAGGACAATTTTTCCTGCAGAGACTCCAGCACTGAAACATTTAGGCAGTGGACTGGGTCTCCCTGCTTCGTCATGCACCAACTTTCAAATACATTTCATTTGAGGGCATAAGCTCTTCTAGGGGAGGGAGCCCTAGCACTTAGAATAGTCTTAAATATGCTGGCTGAAAGACCAGCTCGACTTATTTGGTCCCATTCAGGGACTGAACGTGAAGGTTCCAAAACTCGGGCCGGGGATGAAATATCATCCCCTGCCCCTGAGACAGAAGATCCCACCTCATTGGAAACACCCATGGTGAGCCGTTGAAAAGGGATGCTAGATCCGAGAACCACACTCTGGTCGGCCAACAGGGCGCTATCGATAAGAGGCACAAACACTGTTGATGGACCCTCGCCAAGACTCCCGCGAGCAGAGCTATCAGGAAAAGTGCATAAAGGCGTAACTGGGGCCATGTACGGGACACGGCGTCCAGACCCGGGGTAGCTGGAAGAGTCAGAGAGTAGTAAAGGGGACATTTGCTGATCTTGCGAGGCAAAGAGGTCCACCTCTTCTACCTGAAATCTCTCCCAGATTGACTGAATATTTTGGGGTGGGGTTTCCATTCCCCGTGTGTCAGAGATTGACTGGACAGAACAACTGCTCCCACATTTATATGCCCTGGAATGTAATTCGCCCTGAGGGACAGGAAACTGGTGCGCTAGCTATTTAGTGGCGCGAGCACAGTCCGCCCTGGCGATTAATATATGAGACTGCCATAGTGTTGTCCACTCGCACTAGGACATGGTAGCCTTTCAACTGCTGGAGGAAGTGCTTTAGGGCCAGAAATAGAGCCATCATTTCCAGGCAATTGATGTGCCACGCAAGAAGATGGCCTCTCCAGCTCTCTTGGGCTGGACGGTCATCTAAGACCGCACCCCAGCCCATGAGGGAAGCGTCTGTCATTAGCATCTTCTGCACATGAGAGCATTTTAGTTGTGGCTAAGAACCAGGGGATTTCACTCTAGGGCCAATCCCCAATAAAGGTTACGCGCCAGGTGCTTCGTACCCTTCCTATGTGGTTCAGACCCCCGGTTCAGACCCCGGTTTTCTACTTTGGGTCCCACAGCTGTGCCCGCTTACGATCGAATCCCATGTGACACCCAATACAGTGGTTAATCAATCGGAATGTAGGTCCTACCGTCGCCGCGCTCGGCGGTACCGTTTGGCTTTGTGCGTTTGCTGGCTTTTACCGTTGAGTGGCGCTATATAACTACAGACTGACGCCTCATGCCTTAGTTCATTCTCTGCTGGATTAATGAGACACGGAGTTTTAGAACTGCACGTAGTAGCGGATAAAATCAAGTAAAACATTGTAGTTAAACAAATTTATAATCACAGAACTAAAATGACGATACAAATGTAGAATTTAAATTAAATTAAATCTTATTAGGATCAAATTTAAACAAAATAAATGTTAACACAGTGAGCCTTTAAATTTTATCACGTGTAATTAGAAAAGACGCGTGTAGGGTTTTGTGTCGTCTTATATCTTGTGTTCTTTAAATTTATAGTAGATTTATTAACTAAAAAAAAATGACCATAAAAATTATAACATTGTCAGGACGTTCTACTGCGTCAGCTGATGTTGGTCATTCAGCCCCGCTTGTGTTTGTGCATTATTATAAGAATGAAATGCAGTAGACTGTTATAATCTGTAAACGGGTTCGACCCATGTTGCACGGGCGGCACCATAAAGCACGGACACGAGGCGAGGTCTTACGGGAAAAGGGTAATTTATTTAGGTAAAATGGGAAAGGAAAGTGCTGAAGGAGGGAGAAAGGAAAGAATGGGATAAAGGTTGTGCATGTGCAGTTCCGGGGGCTGTGCCACACTGGCATGCGGGCACACAGCTGACGATAAGTGTTGGTGCGAGTGGCAGAACTGAGCACGCGGAGGCAGCGCTGCACGCTCCCTCGTGACGGCGCTTCTCCCGCTGTCGAAGGCCGGCGCGAGTTCTCGCTGACACAAAAACCTAACCACACTTTTCCTCTTCGGCAGCGGGGCTGCGAGGGCGGGCACGGTGCGGGAGTGAAGATGCCGCGGGAGCTCGCGCAGCTCTTTCTCGCGCTGTCCTTAGCGCGGAGATCAAAGGGCGGAATTCTAGTGCCCTTGTTTAAAGTCCCCGGGGCGCGTCACATCTCCCCACTGACATGCTTCTTTTTTATATTCTCCATTACATCACGTACTTCCCAGACCTCAGACAAACCTCCGCGCCTTGCTTTTATAATGCGGAGCAAGCCCGAGATCATATTAACGTTAATTATCGCCAGCCGGCACAAATAGGCGGCCCCGTTCCTTTTGCCGCCTATTCAGGGAGCCTACGGAGTGAGGGAGTAGTTATAGTAGATTTGGGCGTACACCCATCACACGCGCACGCCGTGGCAGATCATCATAATTGTCCTAAACTTGTATTTCATAAGATTTTCCGAGCGGTGGTACAGCGCAACGGGGGTCATTATTTACTATTAAACATTAAACGAATTTACAAAACTTAATGCGTGCGATTAAGCGCTGATTCTACATAGGAAAGTAAAGAAGAGGATCCTGATGCTCAACATTCCGGAGACCAAACCCCATTTAAATTAAATTAACAAATATTGCATGTAAATAACAATAGCCCACGTTTAAAAAAGCATTTTTATTTAGATTATAAAAAAATAATCCTGCATCTGTTTTAGGTGTTCCAGCTGCCACTGTTCTAAAATTCAAATTAAATCAAATCTTATTAGGATCAAATTTAAGCACAATAAATGTTAACACAGTGAGCCTTTTGATTCTATCACTTGTAATTAGAAAAAAAGCGTGTATGGATTTGTGTCATCTTATTTCTTGTGTTCTTTAAATTTATAGTAGATTTATTAACTGAAATAAATTACCATAAAATTAAAACAGTGTTAGGACGTTCTACTGCGTCAGCAGATGTCGGTCTTTCAGCCCCGCTTGTGTTTTTGCGTTATTATAAGAATGAAATGCAGTAGACTGTTATGATTTGTAACTGGTTCGACCCATGTTACTCAAACAACTCAGTTCAGGTGTAAGTAAATGGATAGAAAGTAAATGTCTGTGCTGTTTGGGGGAGGGACGTGCTAATGATTTGGTCGGCTCTGTGTGTGTGTGTGTGTGTGTGTGTGTGAGAGAGAGAGAGAGAGAGAGAGGGGTGTCGCGGTCGTTTTCAGTGAAACAAAGGCGCAGCGGAAAAATTTTAGGCACAACAGTCACTTAACCCCCAATAAAAGGTATTTGAGTGTTATAATAGTTGTAATATAACAGATGCGCACTGAATACTAAACCTAAACCAGGCACGGAGATTAATGAACCAAGATAGCCCCCATACCCGTTTAAAAAAAAAAAAAATACCAAAGAATATTATTGTGTATAGACTGATAAAAAACAATGCAATTTATGCTATCATAAGGAAAATCTCAAATTCTTCCATTCCAATGATTAAAAAAGGTAACCATGTCAACTTTAGAATCTAGAATCCAGGAGATTAAAATTACACAAATTGAAATCACTGAAAGTCTCCAGAAGAGCCTCAGATTCAAGAGGTTTTTAAAGTGGGGAGAAGTGCAATTCAGTTCCTCTGAATGTATAGGTGAGAACAGCCGATTCACACCTGGGGAGGGTGAATAATTTGTATTTGAATGTTGTCTGGCATTGTAAAGCACTATAGTGACACTAAAAGAACAACCCAGGATTAATAGGAATTCTTATACTGCATAAACATTATTTAGCACAAAAAAATTCCTCGCGCTCGGGAAAACTATGCGTGCGGTTGAGCGCTGGTTAGACTATAGGAAATTAAATCGGAGGGTTTTTATTTAGACTATTAAAAAAATAACCTGCGTCTATTTTTAGGCGTGCCAGCTGCCACTTTTTAGTTAGAAGTTGTCAATACAAAGCTTATAATGCCCACATGACATGACGGAATAAGGCACGGCTGGTGATGATTGGGCTTTGTTGGGTTACAGTGGATTTTACTACGCGGTGTGAGTGCAATGGCCATCCGTCTGCTCGCGCTGACTCTGCTCTCCGCGGATGGCCGTACCGCCCCCCTCCCACCTCTCGCTCCTTTGAAGTCCCTGGGGCGCGTTCCATTTGGCCTGCTTGCATGCCGCACTTCCGCGTTGTTGCACGCGCGCAGCATACACAGCGCGTAGTAAAATCCACTGTAGCCCAACAAACCCCGAGTATTTAATAGCGCGGGGTGCAAGCCCGGGCAACGATAGCAACGATAGCTTACCAGTCATGTGTAATTCTGCGGTCCCGCTGCTTCGCATGTCTGAAGGGGAGGCCGTCTAACTAGTGAGCGAGGAGTGATATTGATTTGGGCGCACGCCGTGACAGGCTGAAAAAACTGTGTGAGATTAATGTGCAAAAACTATATAATAAAACTATATAAGACTACATGCCTTTATAAGACTCAACTTTTATTTAAGCGCACTCACAATAACGAAAAAACGTTGTGATTTTGTAAGTGTTGTGATTTTGTTAGTGTTGTAAGCTGCGCTGTTCTGTATTGTTTTTGGTGAACTTGAGCGCGTCAGAAAATGAACGCAAACGTTTTTTTAAATGGTCAGAGTCAGTCTGCTTGCTGTTTTCCCGACGTGTTCATAATCATCTGCCGGTGCGCTCTGGAAAACTTCATGCATGCGGATGAGCGCTGATTAAAACTATGGAGTAAATTAAAGAGGAGAATCACGATGCCGAGTCGAAGTCCTGAGCCCAAACCTCATTTAAATTAAATTAACAAATATTATAAGTAAAAAAACAATAGCCCATGTTTAGAAACAGTTTATAAATTTTTTCCGACATGAGTTGGCCCGGTGTTATGCGCAGAGCGCCTGAAGCTCAGAAATCACTGGGCATGTTTTCTAAATAGCCGCTATCTTTAATAACTGATGGAGGTTTTGAGCTGTATACACACGCATTCCTGCCTAAACAACTCTTAAAACTACACCTGTGACACAATAACAGTAATATTTCAAACATTCTGCAGGCTGATATTTGGAGAAAGGAAAGAATAATGAATAAACCAGTTGTTGGGTCAAAATAACCCAACCAGGTGTTCATTTGTAAACTACATCTCATATGAGCTAACATGAGCAACCCAACAATGTGTTTAAAGTACCTGAAATAATCCAGAACTTAAATAACAATAAACCGATACAGAGATACGCTGTATAACGGTCACTGTTGTATTTACGGCAACGAGCGAAAATGTCACTTTGCACCACCTGGCGGCCATTTTACAAATGACTTTGAAATGCAACTGATTTATTTTGGCCGCTGACGTTTTTACGCGGTGGTGAGCGCGACGGTAATAACCATTCCAATTGATCAACTACTGTATGTTGTCCTCTGAACAGGAAAGAGCACGCTTTTCGTGGCGTTGGGTCTCAATCCTAGGAAACAAAGATGAGCTAGGATGACATGCTGATGTCAAAGCGCTAGCTACTGAGACTGGGCCAGCCAGTCGTCTATGTAATTCAAATACGGATGCCCTGGAGTCGTAAGCGCCAGAACTACATCCATGCATTTTATATATGTGCGGGTGAGAGAGCTAGACCAAATGGAAGGACCCGATACTGGTAAGCTTCGCCCCCGAAAGCGACCTTAGGAACCTCCTGTGTTGTGGCCATATTTCTATATGAAGTAAGCGTCCTTTAATCTATTGTCAATCAATCAATCGCTTGTTAGGATTTGAGAGCAATCACTTTGACAGTCAACATTTTGAGGCTGTATTTATTTATTTTAGATAGCGGAACAGCCTGCGAAAATCAAAAAATTGGACATAGCCCCCCGTTCCTCTTGGGAACCAAGAAATACCGACTGTAGTAGCCTGTCTCACTGTCTGGTAGGGGAACATGTTCCATGGCCCCATTCCCCAGCAACTTCTGTCAGCAGATGCGCACTTTCTGGTTTCACAGAAGTGGAGACCACGCCGTTGAAACACGAAGGGTGTTGTGAGAACTGCATCCTGTAGTTTCTCTCTACAGTGCTTAGTACCCAAGGAGATATGCTTGGCAGTAGTTTTCACGCTGCCAGTTTCTCTGAAACGGGCAAAAGTCTTAGCGGCTTGGTTAAACGGGGGGGCAATGTTAGATGTTCGGCATTCTGAAACATGGCAGGAAAAACCGAAAAGCTAACACTTTATTGGAGACTGGTGTTGCACCAGTGGTGACGGAGCAAATACACCGACCTCCTGGGGTGCCAGGGAGAACACTTCATTCTCGAAAGGAATTCTGCGTGCCTCTCCCCATTGGGGGGCCACCCCCATGGTCCTGGGCACATGAACCTCAGGGCTTCTTTGTGAAGAAGACAATATGCCAGTCTGAGCTCTTTTGAGGCGGATTGCGAAGCGCAGGCACGACGCACCCCAATCTTTACGAGGGGGTGCCCGGCTCAAAAACACTCTCCTTGTGTGTTTCATGCCTTGCAAGCGTCAGACCCGGTCGAGACTGGGTGGCCGACAGTCCCGACTCCTGAGCACGGCGGGGAAGGAATTTCCGAAGGCTTGTTAATATAACTTCGCCTCATGAACCTAGTGGCGAACGAGTTAACGACATCACCAAACAGGCCGGAAGGCGAAATAGGGGCATCAAGGAGGAATGCGCGATCCTATGCTTGATGCCGCTGAGATTCAAGCCATAAGTCTGTGGCCCGGCGTAATTCCAGAACGCCCTATCTTGAAGAGCCCCGCCAGTACTCAAGTCTCTCAGCAGGCCAGCCTGATAGACCTGCAAAACCGTCATGGTGTGCAATGGAGTACCAACCAGACCTGCTGCCTGAAAAGCTTTTCCCTCCAGGGAAGATAAAAGTCTACACAGCTTGAAAGGAAGTATTAGCTTTTCAGGGAGGATAATGTCCCAGGAGAGAGATAGCCTGGAAGCGTCTTTTCTATCTGGGCGTCATCATATAACCCTGCGCTTCCACCTCAACTATATTTAAACAAATAAATGAAGTAGATGGCAGGAAAACACAGGATAGATACAGCTTACATCATGAAAGGGTTAACTCATATGGAGATTGCTAAGAAAAAGGGAGAGAGCATTGTTGAGGCTCCACCCCCCGGCCACCCGACAGAACCTGCCGTCTAATTTAATTTTTTAATTTTTTATTTTTTTAAGTGCTTGGGTGCTATTTCCATCTCCGCGGAGCGAGAGAGAATGTTTATCCTTGCCCATTCACAAGAAGCGCAGCACGCGCTTGCGAGCGGACAGAGGGATTTCCCGATCCAACGAGGAAGTGAGAGATAGGAGTTTTAAATCCGTCTCTCACAGCTCTGCTGGATACACGCGTTTTAAGCCCCAGAAATGCGCCGCGGCCCGGTGCTTCTCAAGGAATGCTTTATTCAAAGCAGTAAAGTGTAGAGATCGCCCTCCGATATGTATTTATCAGACACGGAGGGATATCTCAATTAAAACTCTGCCATATCGGTGAGTTGAACACTTTTTTATTTTGCTGGTTTAAACACACACGCATACACAACAAGGTCAGTGAAGACAAAAGATCTGAGGAATGTTTCCGGTTCACTCCTATTTATAACCTGCAGGTGCGTCTCATCAGATGACGTCACCCGACCGAGGTTATATAAGCCAAAATTTTGCGTGTTTGATTCACACATGCTTCACAACCAGGAACATGACAAGATGTTTCCCATAGCGTTTTCACGCAGCATCGAGTGTAGCCTTTAAAAGGGAACTGACAAATCTGGTCCAGTCCATGAGGAGGAGATGCACTGCAGTACTTCAAGCAGCTGGTGGCCACACAAGATACTGACTGGTATCTTTGATTTTGAGCCTTCCTTCATTTAGGGACACATTGTGAAACATTTTTAGTTTATGTCTTATGATGTTGACTCTTTTAGTGTTCATACAAATATTTACACATTAAGTTTACTGAAAGTAAAAACAGTTAAAAGTCAGAGGACGTTTCTTTTTTAGCTGAGTTAATATTTATTATATATGGGACACAACAATTTAAATTCTTAGTATCATATAGGCTAGTAACCTTTATCTTAATACATCTTTACATCTTTAATAATTTTTTTCTTATTAATCATTAATTTATGTACAAGTTATACACATTTCAGTAGTATGTTTTATAATGGTATGAGTTTTTGTTTAAAAAAATTTTCAACATTTAATGTCCGCAGAATAAAATTTCTTATTCTTATTTCACCATGGTAACGCACGGAGAAAGTGACGTCTGCACTGGTGACTTCGCAGTGTGTTCCAAATGGTTGAGTTTTGTCAAGAAAAGTTCCCTTCACCAACATTTACTGCAAACGGATCAGGGGTTAGAGAGCCCCCTTTGAAGTACATTTTGGAATGGAACGCAGCCTTAGACTGAGCAAGGGAGACAATTATTCACAATCCCACAGCACAAGAGAGGGAAGAACCATTGGCAGTTGTGATTGCATGACACTCCGCTGACAAAGCATATACAGTACATATAATCCTCGTATTTCAAGACATTGCTTATTTATCAAAATTATTAAAGTATTAAACTATTTTAACATTTTGCTTGTCTTGCAAAACACTAACGAGCCAAGTTACTCACAATCAAAGGTATTACTGTATATTCTGCAAATCTGTTTTGTGAAAATGACCCCATTGTTAAAAGCAATACGTACAGTATGTATGATATATGTTGTTCTTTTAGCTGCTTCCGGCAATTTGGATTTGGGTACTGGCCGGAAATTGAGTCCAGGCTGTCCGCATAGCATGAAAAACACCTACCACTGAGCCCCTATATATACACATTTTATATATATGTATATATATATATATATATATATATATATATATATATTCAACATTCTGCGGACATTTTATATATACATGAATATTCAATTAGATTCAATATTCATATTTTACATTATTTTTTCTAAATAATAGAGATAATAATAATAATAATAATAATAATAATAAAGACTTGTACAGTTGGGCACTTAAACAGATATAAACCAGCCATAGTATTATAGTTGAACACTAACAAGTTCAAGTTTAAGGATTTGATGTAAATTTAACAGTTTTTATGATTTTTATGCTGTAATTTGTGTTTGTTTTTTGATCTGTGGGTCTTTTTAACTTTAAAATCACTTATAAAGTAAGTAAGAAGAAAGTTGTCTGCACATCCCTGCTTTAAGCAGCACAAATATGCTAAAAGTAATAAATCATTCCAATTATGTCAAGCTCTTTAATAAGTGAAATAACTATCAAACTAAAACTATCAAAATAAAATATTTAGGCATACCTGAAATGCAACAAAGATAAATTTAGAAGTGTTGCTTTTATAGATTTCACAGTCTTCCAAAACATATTTGTAGTCTCTGATAAAACAAAGATGCTGTGTATCTTCTTTAAGACATTTTGACTTAATGTAAACCACCTCCTACTACTTTCCCTGCTTTACAAAACAGAGAGTAGGGAAATCTGAAATGGAGAGGGCACCACAACAACAGCAAAATGAAAATCTAGAAATATTTAGCAAGTTATAGTGGACAAGTTTTAATGTACAAGTAGAATTCCATTCAGTTTTGATCATTACAATGACGAGCTTATCATACTGACCTTTAACCATGAAAAGAGCCTAAACATGGCAGGTTTGGAAATATGCAGCACTCTTGAAAATTTTATTTTTAATGACAGGCTTTACACTGACAAATCTAACATCATAGGGTTAAAAGCTTTGTTTTATGTCTTTCACTTTGGCCAGGCCACCTAACTTCTTATTAATAATGTGGGAGGCAATTTTGCTCACCTGCACCCTAAATGCTGCAGAAGTTTCCCCTTCTCAAGATCTGAGCCTCAATACAATCCTGTGTCGGAGGTCAACAGACAATTCCTTGAACTTCAAGGCATGGTTTGTGCTCTGACATGCACTGTTAACTGTTGGACCTTATATAGATATACTTGTGCCTTTTTTAAAAAAATGTGCAATCAACTGAATTTACCACTTGTGGACTCTAATCAAGTTGACATCTCAAGGTGATTATTGGAAACAGGATGCATCTGAGCTCAATTTTGAGTGTCATGGCTAAGGCTGTGAATGCTTATGTACTGTACATGTGTTTATAAAATTTTTTTATTTTATTTTTTTTTCATTTTTTATTTGTAATAAGTTTTTAAAAATTTTAAACAAACTTCTTTCACATTGTCATTTTGGGGTATTGTTTGTAAAATTTAGAGGTAAATAATGAATTTAATCCATTTTGGAATAAGACTGTGACATAACAAAATGTGGGAAAAGTAAAGTAAAATATCAGTTTTAGAGGGAAAATCTTTGACTGCAGTCACCCCAAACATTAATTTACAAAATAGCCAAACAACCTTTACTTTTAAGACAATAGAATGTTTACATGCTAAAACACAATTATTTTTCATTTATTTGTTAAGAGAAATGTAGCTATGGCTTAGTAAAAAAAATGCTTTATGAAAGCTGCATATTGTATTCTGACCTTTTAAAGAGACAATGAGAGAGAGATAGACTGATTTCACATTTGTATTCACTTATGTCATACTCTTTAATGAGTTGATCTGGTTCCCCCAGGTAACCCAATAAGTAAGCAGTGTATCATAATATACTTTGTCATGTTGATGCTTGGGGTGTTTGGGGCCTGAAATGGCAAAAAGAACCATTATACACCTATACCATGTTACTGTAATTAATACTGTAGTTATTGTAATATCTTTTGCTCCAAGAAAATAGATGGCAGAATGAGCTTTACACTGAAGTAATAAGTACAGTTAAAATAATAAGTATTAAGACAGTGACACAATTTTCATCATTTTGGCGCTGTACACCACCACAATGGATTTGTAATGAAATAGACTGTCAGCATTAATTTAAGGGCTTGTTTAAAAAAAAGGATAAATCATGCAGTCATTACAGCCATTTTTGTAGTTGTCAGAGCCCTGTGCCACCGCGCACCAGAAACACAATGGGCAAAGTGGGCACATGCATTCAAAGCTGACATACCATTATGACAATTTTAGAAACGACCTCCAAAAAGCCCCACATTCTGAACAAAAAGCATCACACTATAATGTCACTCAAAATGATGTCACTCAATGTGAATGTAAAGTTACTTAAAGAGGTCCTATTATGCTCTTTCAAATATTATCTTTCATGCAGTGTCATGTAGCTCTATGTGAACATAAACTATTTGCACTATCTGTGACGCTGACAGTGCGCGATAAATAAAAAGTTTTTGTCTCTTAAAAAATAGTCAGCTCACATTCACCTAAACGAGTCGTTAGCAAATCTAATTTTTCTCTGGTTAGAATCCACGTCACTTTGTAACATATTTGCATAATGTCCGCCCACGATCTACGTCACGAACAACTTGCCCGCCATCTTACAATTAACGTTACCACACTCTTGTTAATGTGACCGAGTGGACACACACATGAATTGCACATGCTCCTTGCATAAGTAGTAATTGTGGACCAGCGCTGGCGTTATTTGTTTGGATGAGAGAAGAAGAGATTGCTGTGAATCATTTTCTTTCGAAGATTTTTTAAACGGATTATCCTTGACTGGACATATTCCCCGGACTTCTCACACTCCGTCATCGGCCTCCCGGTCTTCACTAACCCCGGTGAGACCGAACCATACTCGGTATACTTGGATAACACACATACAATAAACACAGACTTCGGACATTTTCCACTCACTCGCGTTCACACACATATCGTTTATTATATGTAGTTTGTAAATATTGTTTATATCTTTGTTTGGTTGTGGTGCACCTTTTTCATTTACTTTATTTAGTTTTTTATAGTACACGTTTGCATTATCTACTTGTTTGTGTTTGTCCTTTTTGCTCACCGGCCTTTTAACGCAACACCGACACAAAGAGCAAAAGACCTCTCGATTTTTGTAGCCAGAGTTAATATAAAATTAGCTGGTCGTTACACGCTAAAACCGATGCCATCTTTTCTATGTATTGACGGGTTTCCAGAGCTTAACTCGTTCAGTTATGGTAATGGCCGTTTTGTTTTCCGACACCTGCTGTAGCGGTAGACCAATCATAAAGGATCATGCCATCTGACCAATCACAGCAGTGAGGGCTCACAGAAAGGAGGGTTTTAGACAGACTGAATCTTCCAACTGCTTCACAGGAGTCGTTTACAAATCATTTAGAAATGGGGTAAAATTAAATCTATTTTTGGAGAAAACTAAAGTGTTTTTTGACCTTGCATACATGTAAACCTGTTTTAAGAGACTCATTAAGCAATATTATCCACTACCTGAAGTTATCTCAGATCACTATCTTGTCTCAATTCAAGTGTGTCACAATAATAATGTACACACAGCGCCGCGCTACCCAACGCGAGTTCGATTAGATCACCGTCTGACCCCACAGAACTCGATCAGGCGACTGAATATTTACTGTAGAGTCGACATTTCGCTATACCTTAGATAATGTAGCTCCAGTCAAAAGAAAAATTATTAGAGATAAGAAACTTGCTCCCTGGTATAACGATCACACGCACACTTTAAAACAGACCGCTCGAAAATTAGAACGTAAATGGCGTCAAACTAAATTACTAGTATTTCAAATAGCATGGAAGGAGAGCATCCTGAACTATAGAAAAGCTCTTAGTGTAGCTAGATCAACATATCTCTCCACTCTTATAGAAAATAACAAAAATAATCCTAGATTCTTATTTAATGCTGTAGCCAAATTAACCAGAAATAAGACCACTGCAGAAATCTCCACAACAACATCATGCAATAGTGAGGACTTCATGAACTTTTTTAATAATAAAATTGTAAATATTAGGCATAAAATTGAGGTTTTGAAACCGAACAATGTAATTGATGCAGATGTTAATCTAGCCATGTCAGATCAGAACCTAGAATACTTTACTCCCCTTGAAGAGAATGAACTAATTTCACTCATCTTTTCTTCAAATTCATCAACCTGTATATTAGATCCTGTACCGACACATTTTCTTAAACAGATAGTACCAGCAATAATAGAACCCCTGTTGAGAATAATTAATTCTTCACTCAGCATTGGATATGTTCCAAAATCTTTTAAATTAGCAGTTATCAAACCAATAATTAAGAAACCTGACCTCGACCCATGTCAGCTGTCCAGTTACAGACCAATATCAAACCTCCCCTTTATCTCTAAGATTCTGGAAAAGATAGTAGCGGAGCAGCTATGCTCATATATACATAGAAATGGCATACATGAACTGTATCAGTCAGGATTTAGGCCTCATCACAGTACAGAGACAGCGCTCGTTAAAGTAGTAAATGACATTCTATTGGCCTCTGATCAGGGTTGTGTAACTATGCTTGTACTACTTGACCTCAGTGCAGCTTTTGACACCGCTGATCACGCTATTCTTCTTCACAGATTAGAAAATGTAGTGGGAATTAAGGGTACAGCCCTCTCCTGGCTCAGATCCTATCTGACCCATCGTTATCAGTATGTAGACTTAAATGGTGATTATTCTGCATGTTCTCTAGTGGGGTTTGGCGTTCCGCAGGGTTCAGTTTTAGGTCCACTGCTTTTTTCCCTTTACATGCTTCCTCTGGGCAACATAATCCGTAAGCATGGTATTAGTTTTCATTGTTATGCTGACGATACACAGTTATATGTCTCAGCAAAACCTAATGAGAATAAACAGCTTACTAAAATTGAGCAATGTGTGCAGGACATAAGAAATTGAATGCTAATTAACTTCCTTCTGCTAAATCCGGATAAGACAGAAGTTCTAGTCATAGGACCGCATACAGCTAGGAGTAAAATTTTAGATCACACCGTAACTTTAGATGGCCTTTCTGTTCCATCAAATGCAACAGTAAAAGACCTTGGTGTGATTATTGATTCCAGCCTTTCATTTGAAGCACATGTAGATAATATTACCAGGATAGCATTCTTTCACGTCAGAAATATTGCCAGAATAATTGTCGCTAAACGACGCAGAAAAACTAGTTCATGCTTTTATCACCTTTAGGTTGGACTATTGTAATGCCTTACTGTCTGGTTGTTCAGCTAGATGCATAAATAAGCTTCAGCTAGTGCAGCAGCGAGAGTCCTCACCAGAACCAGAAGATATGAGCACATCACCCCTATCTTATCTTCACTCCATTGGCTCCCTGTGAAATTTCGCATTGATTTTAAAATACTACTCTTGACATATAAAGCGTTAAATGGTCTCGCGCCGCAGTACCTGAGCGAACTGCTAGTGTCTTACGATCCGCCACGCCTACTTCGATCTAAGGATGCAGGCTGCTTGTCAGTACCGCGTATTATGAAAAATACAGCTGGGGGCAGAGCTTTTTCTTACAAAGCCCCAAAGTTATGGAATAGTCTTCCAAATAGTGTTCGGGACTCAGACACAGTCTCAGTGTTTAAGTCCAGGCTAAAAACCTATTTATTTAGCCAAGCATTTTTATAAATAGATTTGCCATAGGTAAAGGAGCAGATCTGGGGGACTCATGGACGTAGAGTATTATGGTGAACTGGTATGTTTGGATGCTGTCTTCCTCACTCTCATTGATCACTCAGGTTTGCTGACGGTGAGGTGATTGTTTGCTTTACATGTCAGGAAGCCCTCAGTTTCCTTCTGGCTCTCCCTTTTAGTTATGCTGTCATAGTTAGTCCTGCCGGAGTCTCTGCTTGCACTCTACAGTTAATATACATTCACATTATACATTGTGTGACTGTGACCATACCTAACTGCCATCTCTCCTCTTCTTCTCTTTCCCCCCCTCTTTCTTTTTCCTCTCCCCCTTTCACTCTTTCTCTCTCTCTCTGTCGAGCTACACATGTCGTTCCTGAGCTGCCAGTGATCCAGACTCCCTCTGCCCTCCGGACCTGTCTGACCCATCCTGGTGCCCCGCTTCTGGCTGAAGATCTCGTCACATGGATGCCCTGTGTGTCTCTCTGGGATGCGTCTGGTGTCTGGGAATGATTCTCTCTACCTAGAAAATGGTTCTGGCCTTGACTGGTGTTGGCAACTGTTTCTCTGGGGACTTGACAGTTTGATAGTTCATGACTGGAACTTCTTACAAGTCTACCTGGGTCTTCAATAACTACCTGGACTCCATATTAACATCAATTAACATCAGCTATTATAGCTGAACTGCCTCCCACCCTACACACTGTATAAATGCAGATCATTTACTGCTTTCTGTTTCACCCAAATGAGGATGGGTTCCCTGTTGAGTCTGGTTCCTCTCAAGGTTTCTTCCTATTACCATCTCAGGGAGTTTTTCTTTGCCACTGTCGCCCTCGGCTTGCTCACCAGGGACAAACTGACCATTTTGATTCATACAAATTCACATTTCATACAAACTTAAATAATTCTTTTGACTGTGTAAAGCTGCTTTGCGGCAATGAAAATTGCTAAAAGCGCTATACAAATAAAATTGAATTGAATTGAAATTGAATTGAATATTACCAATCTTTAAAATGTCATAATGGGGGCACTTTAATATAATGTCACACAGAAAGTTATTAACCACTTTTTTACAAGTTTAAGGCATCGTCACAACTAACCCATTTGAGATATCAAAAAAAAAAAACAGCATTTTTGCATTCTCAATGTGTTGAGCCACATAGGCCCGGTTTGTTGATGCGGTTTGGCGATCATATAAATCCCGTAGGAGGAGTACATCAAAAGCAATTGGTTTCAAATGACCCAAAAATAACTGACTTCCTGTTGAGTAAAGCCCACGACATTTAATGCAAAAGTTTCCAGCTCAATGAGCTCTAAATGTGTACTTGGGCTTGTGTGCATATATGCAAGTATATATAAGCTATGCAGCAAAATCTCATGTGTCTGTCAATTTTCATGCCTTTTGAAGCATGTTAAGACCCCCAAAAAGCCCCTAATGCTGGGGAAAAAATAATGATAATCCTTAGAAGAACAAGAGGCATCAAGTCCCATCCTGTTAGAGTCAGTTCCCTTTCAAAGGCTACACTCGATGCTGCGTGAAAACGCTATGGGAACAACTCGAGGACCTGTGAGCCCGGAGTAGCATGAACATCTAAACTATAGAATCTCACAAATGTGTGCAGAGAGGACCAACCTGCCGCATGAGACACTTGCTGCAGGGGAAACCCTCTTGCCAGCGCAATAGATGAGGCAATCCCCCTGTTCGGAAGAGCTCTGATTCCTCGAGGTAAAGTGAGACAACGCACCTCGTAGGCTAGGGCAATAGCATCTCTTACTGATGTGATGAAAAAAGGCTGCTCTGACTTACGCCACTGGCTAGTTCAGGTGGGGATGCTGAATAGCTCTGACTAGCCCAGGGGCAAAGTCTAGGCAGGAAGGAAAGCCAGCAGATCTCCAAAAGTGATTAGAAGAAAAACCATCTTGAGGGTGAGAAGCCAGACAGGCACTGACTCTAGTAGTTTGGGAGGGGTGTCAGCCAGACGACATCCGTCAGAACCTGACAAGCCGAAATAGCGGCTACGTACATTCCAAGGGTACTAGGGCAAATTACCCTCGGGGCAATTGATATGCCACGCAAGAAGATGGCCTCTCCAGCTCCCTTGGGCTGTACGGCCATTTAAGACCGCACCCCAGCCCGTGAGGGAAGCGTCTGTCGTTAGCGGTTTGCCTAACCCGTGATATATCTTTATATATGCCGAGATTTGGTGTGTTTGATACACACATGCTTTACAACCGGCAACTCAGAAAGATGTTCCCATAGCGTTTTCACGCAGCATCGAGTGTAGCCTTTAAAGGGAACTATATTTTGAGCATTAAAAGCATCAAGTAATGCCCCACTCAGCACAGATACAGTTTACTGTGAATTTTTTGTACACAAACCATATTATTCTATATGCTTACTTTATGTCTGTCACCTTCATAGTTGTATTCCTAATTTGGTAATAAAATGAGCTGCTTTTTGAGAATGTCTTCCTTCAGGCAAAACAGCCTATGCAAACTACCGTGTCCCTTTGTCCTTATTTCCCTAAAACTTAACCAAAAATCAAAGTTATGGACAGAGGCAAATCTGAGTGTAAACGTTTGCACATTTCCAGGCCATAACATTTAGTTTATTCAGTTTCACAGATATTTCATTACATTGACATCTCTGTTATAATTTAGCCAAGTTAAATTTGTAACCAAGCTCCATTTTTATTTGTTTGGTAGTTTTAACATTGGTATGAATGTTACATCCTTTGAAAATACTATGGGGGTTTAAACTGCATGGAGAAGGCAGAACACAATGGTGTTATATAGGAGAAAGAATTATTCGGAATTGTAAGCTCACAAAAATGTGAGGTTTGTAATGCTTTTTAAAATGTACATGTGAAAAAAAAACACACACAACACCGGGATCAGCTTTAGGGTGGACCCAGGCCAAAATAACAAACAAAAGTAAGCTTACCTACCCACAAGCAAAAATTTAGGTACATTTCCTGGCTCCCTAAACCACAAACCCTACTATCGGGTGAGTGCACAAACAGTGAAGTTATCTACAATAGGATTTTTTACAAATATATACAAACAGCCGAGCAACCAAACCAAGGGACAAAGCAATAAATAAAGTCAATTGAGGGCAAAAGTTAAATCCAGAATACACAGTCCAAGATCAAAAAGTCACAATCACTATCAAAATTCTCTCTCTCCAACACAACCAGCGCCTTACCGCGTATCTCTCTCGGTTTATGAATGGTCGCGCTGATTGATGACGTCACTCTCATGGCAGATCGACCATGTGGAAGGAGGGTAGATGCAGGTGTAGGAAAAGTTAAAAAACTTGGAGTGAAGTCTTTAGCGGTGTGCTATTTGTACACAATGAACACATACATATATATTTATACTGTATATTTATACTGTATATTTATTTCATAAAGAATGAGTGAGTGAGGGTGGGTGGGTAAGTGAGTGAGAGAAAGAGTATCTGACATACTAAGCTGATGATTTTTAACAGGAACTGTGCAATGTGCCTCTACTGTGGTCTGTATTATTAGGTGAAGTAGAGGGGTTGTGGTTTAAAAACAACATTGTCACTATTTCGCAAGTAAAGCTAAATCTTACTGGGAATGTCACAAGATGTTACTTAATGACGTAGCACTGTCACGTTCGAGTTGGCTGTGGGACTGAGGTTAGGGATAGACGCAGAGGGAAGTACATGTGAGTCTTTGTTAATAAACAAAACAATAAACAAAACATGAACAAACGATGTAGGCTATACGACTAAGCATGTTATCAACAAAACATTAGGACAAAAATAGGAGCCTAAACATATTAGGCATGGAGACACACAAGCTTTGGAGACACACTGAACAAGAGACAAACTTACTATCAAAATTAACCAAACAAAATGCCAAACTTAACCAAACAATGCAAACATAAAACATTGAAACGAAACAAAAACAGCTCCACAAAACAAATGCCAACTTAACATAACAAACTCAACAAAACAAAAGACAATTTAACCCAACAAACCTCACAGAACATAAGCCAACTTTACACAACAAAGATGCAGTAAGATGTTAAATAACGGAACTAAAGACTACTTGTACAAAATTTAATGAGTTCAATTCAATTCAATTCAATTTTATTTGTATAGCGCTCCTGACAAAAAGTCTTTATGGAGTGTGCATGAATCAAGCTGAGCAGATTGTCCCTGGTGAGCAAGCCGTGGGCAACAGTGGCAAGGAAAAACTCCCTGAGATGGTAATAGGAAGAAACCTTGAGAGGAACCAGACTCAACAGAGAACCCATCCTCATTTGGGTGAAACAGAAAGCAGGAATAGATCTGCATTTATACAGTGTGTTAGGTGGCAGGCATACACAGCTATAACAGTTGATGTTAATTGATGTTAATATGGAGTCAAGGTAGTTATTGAAAATTTATGTAGACTTGTATGAAGTTCCAGTCCTGGACTATCAAACGTTCAAGTCCTCAGAGAAACAGCTGCCAACAGCAGTCAAGGCCAGAAACGTTTTCTAGGTAGAGAGAACCATCCCCAGACACGAGACGCATCCCAAAGAGACACACGGGGCATCCATGTGACGAGATCTCCAACCAAAAGCGGGGCACCAGGACGGGTCAGACAGGTCCGGAGGGCAGAGGAAGTCTGGATCACCAGCAGCTCAGGAACGACATGTGTAGCTCGACAGAGAGAGGGAAGGAGAGAGAAAGGGGACTGAGGGAAGAGAAAGACCAGGAGAGAGAGCAGAAGAGGAGAGATAACAGTTAGCAGAGACTCCGGCAGGACTAACTATGACAGCATAACTAAAAGGGAGAGCCAGGAGGAAACACAGACATGAGGGCTCCCAGAGATGTAAAGCAACCAATCACCTCACCGTCAACAAACCTAAGTGATCAATGAGAGTGGGGAGGACAGCATCTAAACATAGATTCACCATAATACTCTACGTCCATGAGTTCCCCAGATCTGCTCCTTTACCTAAGGTAAATCTATTTATAAAAATGCTTGATTAAATAAATAGGATTTTAGCCTGGACTTAAACACTGACACTGTGTCTGAGTCCCGAACACTATTTGGAAGATTATTCCATAATTTTGGAGCTTTGTAGGAAAAAGCTTTGCCCCCAGCTGTAGTTTTCATAATATGCGGTTCTGATAAGCAGCCTGCATCCTTTATTCAAAGTAGGCATGGCGGGTCGTAAGACACTAGCAGTTCGCTCAGATACTGCGGTGCGAGACCATTTAATGCTTTATATGTCAAGAGTAGTATTTTTAAGTCAATGCGCAATTTTACGGGGAGCCAATGGAGTGAAGATAAGATAGGTGTAATGTGCTCGTATCTTCTGGTTCTAGTGAGAACTCTTGCTTCTGCATTCTGGACTAGCTGAAGCTTGTTTATGCACCTAGTTTAACAACCAGACAGTAAGGCGTTACAATAGTCCAACCTAGAGGTGATAAAAGCATGAACTAGTTTTTCTGCATCGTTTAGCGACAGTATATTTCTTATCTTGGCAATATTTCTAAGGTAAGAGAATGCTATCCTGGTAATATTATCTACATGTGCTTCAAATTGACTAGTAGTTTTGTGTTTTTTGTTTGACTCAGTTTCCCAGAGTGCACCTCGAGAAAGTGGCGTGAGATGGGGAACTGACACCCGGATATTTCTGCCTTTATACGCCAGGGGCTGGAGCCAGTTACCATATTTGTATACTGAAAACAATAAGGTGCTTTTTATAAAAACAACAACTCATGAGCATTAATAAGCGTTCTTCCCTCTAGCCCAAGTCTCCAGCATTTTCTCACATAGATTTTACGTTTAACTTTCATTTTGTATCACAGTCCTGGATTAGCAATTTTTATTAATTACAACGATCTTACTGAGTTGTTCGATAGCTTGTTGCCTGCCAACTGAAACCCTTGTGTTTGGGTCCACCTGCCCCATGCACCAAAGAACTCTCTTGACAGACAGCATAATCTGATGATGGGCCATTTAGGAATGAATAAAACAGTAAATCTTACAGATGTGCACAAGTGGTGTGAAACAAATGTCACCCAACATTCACATCAAAAGTGCCACCACAATTTTAACAAGATCCCTATAAAACTAATTGGTATGGGTCTTATCTGTCTTATGTATGCAGTTAGAATAACTGTATTTTATGCAATTTATACAATTATATAGAATTGCTGGTTGTGAAGCGTGTGTGTATCAAACACGCAAAATCTTGGCATATATAACCTCAGTCAGGTGACGTCATCTGATAATGCGCACCTGCAGGTTATAAATAGGAGTAAACCGGAACATTCCTCAGATGAATTTTGTCTGAAAGGACGTCCAGTCACGTAAGCAGTGCGGCATTGGAGCGCAGCATCTCGTTCCCGCTTTTTCAGGGAACAGGATTACAGCAAAGTAACCCTGAGAGGAGAGATGTTCCCTTTTAAAAGCTACACTTGATGCTGCGTGCAAACGCTATGAGAACGAGAATACCAACGCCACCCCACTGCAAGTGTCTGGACCCCCAAGGTTGTGTAGCGTGTGCGCACAAAGGCCAAGGAGGTCTCGGGGCTAGCTCTAGGAGGCTGACTTGAGGACCCGTGAGACCGGAGTAGCATGAACATCCAAACTGTAGAATCTCACAAATGTGTGCAGAGAGGACCAACCTGCCACATACACACTTGCTGCAGGAAAACACCTCTTGCCAGCACAATAGATGAGGCCCCCTGGATGAATCAGCCCTGTATCCTAGAGGCGAAGTGTGACCACGCGCCTCGCAGGCTAGGGCATTAGCATCTCCCACCCTATGTGGCAGCATTTGGCATAAAAAAGGCTGCTCTGACTTATGCCACTGGCTAGTGCGGTGGACGTAAATCTGAAGAGTGCGTACTGAAAACTGTAAGTGAAGCTTTTCTGCTCAGGAGCTGTAAAGGCAAAGGACAGGGGCTTCGAGGAAGACTGGGTGCATGGTCAGGAATAAAATCTATAATAATAAAAGAAGAATAATCTAGGCAGGACTGGAGGCCTGCAGATCTCCAGTTCTTTTGAAAGAAGTAACTATAAGAAAAAACATCTTAGGAGTCAGAAGCTAGACATGCGCTGACTCTAGCGGTTTGGAAGGGGTGTCAACCAGACCCCATCAGTCAGAACATGACAAGACGAAATAGTGGGTACGTACATTCTGAGGGGCTATGGCCTACTAGGGCATAAGCCCGAGGACAACTTTTTTTGCAGAACTCCAGCACTGAAACAATTCGGCAGTGGACTGGGTCTACATGTTTCGCCATGCACCACTTTCAAATACTCTCACCTTGAGGGCATAAGTTCCTTTAGTGCGTGAAGATTCCAAGGCTCCCCTCTTCATATGCCCTGGAATGTAAATCGCCTTGAGGGACAGGAACTCTTCCTGTGCCCAAAGCAGAATCTGGTGCGCTAGCTTATTCAAGCAGCGCGAGCACAGTCCACTCCGGCGATTATACATGAGACTACCGTGGTGTTGTCCACCCGCACTAGGGCATGGTAGCCTCAACTGCTGGAGGAGGTGGACAACTGAAACGATCTCATGTGCAGAAGGCCCAAAGGTATCACTGCGGACGCAGCTGCCATGAGACCCAAAATCTCTGAAAGTGATGAACAGTCACTTTCTGGCCTAGCATGGTTTTCTTCAGGGTGTTGAAGATTGATTTGACACGCGCAGGAGACACCTGTGCCTGCATTTCGATCGAATCCTACATCACACCCAAATATGTTGTGTTCTGAGCAGGAAAGAGAACGCTTTTCTGGAGTTGAATCTCAATCCAAATGGTCTAGCAATCCAAACGCTAGACCAAATGGAAGGACCCGATACTGGTAAGCTTCACCCCCGAAAGCGAACCCCAGGAACTTCCTGTGTTGTGGCAATATTTCCATGTGAAAATATGCATCCTTTAGTTCCATTCTCACAAACCAATCCCTTGGTTGGATTGTTTCTCAAATCACGTTGACAGTCAATATTTTGAACCTGTCTTTTTTTTATTTTTTTTGGATAGCGGTTAGCCCGCGAAGATCTACAATCGAACGCAGCCCCCCACGTTCCTTTTGGGAACCAAAAAATACCGGCTGCAGTAGCATGACTCTCTTTCTTGTAGAGGAACATGTTCTATGGCCACTTTTCCAGCAACGTCTGTAACTCCAGAGTTAGATGTTCGGCATCCTGAAACATGGCAGGAAAAGGCCAAAAAAGTAACATTTCTTGGAGAACTGTGTTGTCCGAAACACCAGTGGTGCCAGGGAGAACACTTCTCGACCTCGACCCCTGTCAGCTGTCCAATTACAGACCAATATTAAACCTCCCGTTCATTTCTAAGATTCTCGAAAAGATAGTAGCAGAGCAGCTATGCTCATATCTACATAGAAATAGCATACATGAACTGTATCAGTCAGGATTTAGGCCTCATCACAGCACAGAAACAGCACTCGTTAAAGTAGTAAATGAACTCCTATTGTCCTCTGATGAGGGTTGTGTAACTATGCTTGTGTTACTCGACCTCAGTGCAGCGTTTAACACCATTGATTATAGGATTCTTCTTCACAGATTAGAAAATGTAGTAGGAATTAAGGGTAATTCTTACTATATTCCTACTGGCTCAGATCCTATTTGACCGATCGTTATCAGTATGTAGCCTTAAATAGTGATTATTCTGCATACTCTCTACTAGAGTTTGGTGTTCCACAAGGTTCAATTTTAGGCCCACTGCTTTTTCCCTATACATGCGTCCTCTAGGCAACACAATCCGTAAACATGGTATCAGTTTTCATTGTTATGCTGACGACACACAGTTATATGTCTCAGCAAAACCAAATGAGAAAAAACAGCTTACCTAAGTTGAGCATTGTGTGCAGGACATAAGAGATTGGATGCTGATTAACTTCCTTCTGCTTAATCTGGATAAAACTGAAGTTCTAGTCATAGGACCGCATACAGCTAGGAGTAAAATTTTAGATCACACCGTGACTTTAGATGGCCTTTCTGTTCCATCAAGTGCAACAGTAAAAGACCTTGGTGTGATTATAGATTCCAGCCTTTCATTTGAAGCTCATGTAGATAATATTACGAGGATAGCATTCTTTCACCTCAGAAATATTGCCAAGATAAGGAATATATTGTCGCTAAATGATGCAGAAAAACTAGTTCATGCTTTTATCACGTCTAGGTTGGATTATTGTAACGCCTTACTGTCTGGTTGTTCAACTAGGTGCTTAAACAAGCTTCAATTAGTCCAGAATGCAGCAGCGAGAGTCCTCACTCGAACCAGAAGATATGAACACAACACCCCTATTTTATCCACATTGCATTGGCTTCCTGTGAAATTTCGCATCGATTTTAAAATACTACTCTTGACGTATAAAGCATTAAATGGTCTCGCGCCGCAGTATTTGAGTGAACTGCTAGTGTCTTACAATCCGCCACACCTACTTCGATCAAAGGATGCAGGCTGCTTGTCAGTACCGCGTATTATTAAAACTACAGCAGGGGGCAGAGCTTTTTCTTACAAAGCCCCAAAGTTATGGAATAGTCTTCAAAATAGTGTTCGGGACTCAGACACAGTCTCAGTGTTTAAGTCCAGGCTAAAAACCTATTTATTTAGCCAAGCATTTTTATAAATAGATTTGCCTTAGGTAAAGGAGCAGATCTGGGGGACTCATGAATGTAGAGTATTATGGTGAACTGGTATGTTTGGATGCTGTCTTCCCCACTCTCATTGATCGCTCAGGTTTGTTGACGGTGAGGTGATTGGTTGCCTTACATCTCTGGAAGCCCTTATGTTTGTGTTTCCTTCTGGCTCTCCCTTTTTAGTTATGCTGTCATAGTTAGTCCTGCCGGAGTCTCTGCTTGCACTCTACACTAAATATACATTCACTTTTTACAGGGAGTTTTTCCTTGCCACTGTCGCCGTCGTCCTAGGCTTGCTCATCAGGGACAATCATATAATTTTGATTCATACACATTCACATTTCATACAAACTTAATTCTTTTGATTGTGTTAAGCTGCTTTGTGATGATGTAAATCGTTAAAAGTGCTATACAAATAAAATTGAATTGAATTGAATGAGACGGCCTACCTAGAGGAGATTGGAAATCTAAAGAACTGGTGCCAAAGGAACAATCTCCTCCTGAACATCTGCAAGACAAACGAGCTGATAGTGGACTTAAGTACAAAGCAGGAAATGAACTTGCAGACCCCTGTCATCAACAGGAGCCCATTGGCGAAAGTGGTTAGCTTCAGATACCTTGGTGTTCACATCAAGCAAGACCTGTCATGGTCCTGTCACATCAACACCGTGGTGACAGCAGCATCTCTACTACCTTAGACGCTTGAGAGACTTCAGACTGCCCTCCAGGGTGCTCAGGATTTTCTACTCCTACACCATAGAGAGAATCCTGACGGAAAATAGCACTATGCAAGACAGACACTCAATCTACTGCAAGCAGTGCTGGACCAAGGCCAGGAAATCCGTGAAGGACTTTAGCCACCCCAGCAATGGACTATTCTCTCTGTTGCGGTCTAGAAAGCGATTCTGCTCCCTGAAGGCCAACACAGAGAGACTAAGGAGGAGCTTCTTCCCGCAGGCGATAAGGTCTCTCAACTATAACACCACACAGGACGAGTACCTTTTTTTTTTTTTTTAACATCCACAATTATGACACTGTCTCTTCGCACAAATCCTGGACATTCAAGGACACTAATGGACACATTCATGCACACTTACACTTACATATTTATATTTTAATTTCTGGATCTTTGCACAAGCCACTTTAATAAGACACTTTAATAAGACACTTTTCATGCGTTTTTCAGTAATTTTTATTCTTTTTTTTTTCTTTATTTACACTAAATTTCTATATTTTCCATATTTTGCTATATTGTACAGAATGTCCTTACTTGTACAGGATATTTGTATTTTTATCCTAGTTAAATTTACTTTTTTATTGCAAAAATAATGTGTTTATGTACACTGTGACTTAATCATACAGATTTTAACAATGAATAAATGAAAGCAAAAACTACCTCTGCAATCAGTCCAGAGAATTCAAATTCAAATTCAAATTTTATTTGTCACATACACAAACATACACAGTACGAAATGTAGTGAAATGCTTAAACGACTGCCATTGACCCTAAAAGAGAATTAAATTTTACAAATAAGAAATAAATATGAATAAAAGAAATACGATAGAAATTAAATAAAAAATTTAATTAAACTAGGAAAAATAGAACTAAAAATAAAAATAGAAATGTGCTAGGAAAAAAATAGAACTAAAAATAAAAATAGAAATATGATGTACAAAATAGAAATATACTGTGCAAATTGAAATATACTGTACGGTGTGTGCAAATATGCATAGAACAAAGTGTCTTAGTGCAGAGGTTATTAAAGTGTCTTTGTGCACTGGTCCAGGATGTAAACGTAAAACTGTAAAATGTAGTGTAGTTGTGAAGGTAGGTGTGCAAAGTTATTAAAGTGTCTTTGTGCAATGGTCCAGGATGTAACGTACGACATGTAGTGTATATATGAAGGAAGGTGAGCGTGTAATTGTCCATAGTGTTCATGGATGTAAGGAGATTGATAGATTTGACCAATTATGAAAAGATTGTGTTAGTTCTGCATAGTGGTGTGGTTGTGGTTGAGAGACCTTATCGCCTGCGGGAAGAAGCTCCTCCTCAGTCTCTCTGTGTTGGCCTTCAAGGAGCGGAATCGCTTCCCAGACCGCAACAGAGTAAACAGTCCGTTATTGGGGTGGCTGAGGTCCTTCACGATCTTCCTGGCCTTGGTCAAGCACCGCTTGCTGTAAATCAATTGCAGGTCAGGGAGCTCGATGCGGATGATCGCTCAGCTGATCGCACCACCCTCTGTAGAGCTCGTCTGTCCTGCATGGTGCTGTTCCCAAACCAGGTCGTGATATTTCCCGTCAGGATGCTCTCGATGGTGCAGGAGTAGAAATTCCTGAGCACCTTGGAGGGCAGTCTAAAGTCGCTGCCGGGCCTTTTTTACCATGGTGTTGATGTGACAGGACCATGCCAGGTCCTGCGTGATGTGAACACCGAGGTATCTGAAGCTGTCCACTCTCTCCACTGGGCTCCTGTTGATGACGGGGGTCTGGTAGTTCCTCACCTGCTTTGTACTAAAGTCCACTATCAGCTCCTTTGTCTTACTGACGTTCAGGAGGAGATTGTTTCTCTGGCACCAGTTCTCCAGATTTCCAACCTCCTCCAGGTAGGCCGTCTCATCGTTGTTCGTGATCAGGCCCACCACAACAGTGTCGTCAGCAAACTTGATGATGGTGGTGGAGCTAGTAGTGGCCACGCAGTCGTGGGTGTACAGAGAGTACAGCAGAGGGCTCAGAACACAACCCTGGGGGGCTCCAGTACTGAGAGTGAGGGAGGCTGAGACATGTCCGCCCATCCTTACTGCCTGTGGTCTGCCAGTTAGGAAGTTGGAGATCCACTGACACATAGATGAGCTGAGTCCCAGGTGCTCCAGCTTGGTGGTAAGTGTGGAGGGAATTATGGTATTAAATGCAGAACTGTAGTCGATGAAGAGCATTTTCACATAATTCCCCCTCCGAGTGTCCAGGTGAGTGAGAGATGTATGGAGGAGATGAGAGATTGCATCGCCCGTGGAACGGTTTGGACGATAAGCGAACTGTAGTGGGTCGAGTGTGTCTGGTAGTGAAGAGATGATGAAGCATTCCTTGAAGCATTGATGATGAAGCATTCCTTCTCAACATTAGATCCCTTACGCCTAAAGCACTTATTGTTAATGAAATTATATCAGATCATTGCCTTGACGCACTCTGCCTCACTGAAACCTGGCTTAAACCAAATGAATATATTGGTCTGAATGAGTCTACTCCGTCAGGATATTTTTATAAGCACGAGCCCCGTCTAATTGGTCGCGGTGGTGGTGTCGCCACTATCTACAAAGATGTACTCACTGTTACTCAGAAAATAAGGCCCAGGTTTAACTCATTTGAAGTGCAGCGCCCGGTATCACTGCTCTCTTTTATTTCCAAAATTCTTGAAAGAACGGTTTATAATCAAATGTCTCTTTATCTCTCACAGAACAACCTTAATGACCCAAACCAATCTGGATTCAAAGTGGCACATTCCACAGAGACTGCCCTTCTGTCAGTCACTGAGAAGCTCCATGCTGCTAGATCTGCTAAACTTTCATCTGTCCTCATCCTCCTGGACCTGTCAGCTGCATTTGACACCGTGAACCACAAGATTCTATTATCTATTCTTACAAGCCTTGGAATTTGTGGAACAGCGTGGCAATGGTTTGCTTCTTACCTTAAAGATAGGTCATATGAGGTAACATGGAGGGGATCTACATCTGCCCCACGTAGACTCTCTACTGGTGTCCCGCAGGGCTCAGTACTTGGCCCTCTTCTGTTCTCCCTCTATACCCGGTCTCTTGGTAAGGTCATATCATCGCATGGATTCTCATACCACTGTTATGCAGACGACACCCAACTTGTCCTCTCCTTTCCTCCCTCTGACACTCAGGTTTCCACCCGGATCTCAGCATGTCTGGCAGACATCTCATTTTGGATGGCTGCTCATCAGCTGAAGCTCAATCTCAGTAAAACCGAACTGTTGTTTATCCCTTGTGACTCATCTCCAGGTCAAGACCTTGTGATATCCATGGACAACAACCAAATCACTCCCTCAACCACCGCCCGCAATCTTGGGGTAACCGTGGACAATCATCTGTCATTTTCCCCACACATCGCTAACCTTACTCGCTCTTGTCGATTTCTTCTTTACAATATCAGAAGAATTCGCCCATTTCTTTCTTCACAGGCTACTCAGGTGCTTGTTCAGTCCCTTGTTATTTCAAGACTGGACTACTGCAACTCACTCCTGGCAGGCCTGCCTCTGTCCACGATTCGTCCTCTGCAACTGATCCAGAATGCAGCAGCACGACTCGTTTTTAACCTTCCCAAGTTCTCCCACACCACCCCACTCCTCCGCTCCCTGCACTGGCTTCCTGTAGCTGCCCGCATCAAATTCAAAACACTGATGCTTGCCTACAAAGCCAAAAATGGCCCAGCACCCACTTACCTCTCTGCGCTAATTACACCACGCACTGCACCACGTTGCCTCCGATCCTCCAGCACTGCTCGCCTCATCCCACCATCTCTCAGGGATCGAGGGCGGCATTCATCCAGGCTCTTTTCTGTTCTGGCACCTAGATGGTGGAATGAACTTCCTCTAGATGTCCGTACATCAGAGACTTTGACTATCTTTAAACGACGACTCAAGACTCATCTGTTTCTCCAGTACTTGGACTAACCCCCCTCCCCCCCCAAAAAAAACAAAACAAAAAAAAAAAAAAAAAACTCAGTTGTGTTGGACTAATGGTACTTAGTTATTAACTTGGTTAACCCAGTGTAAGTATGTATCCAATGTTGTAAACATTAAAGCACTTTTTGTAAGTCGCTCTGGATAAGAGCGTCTGCCAAATGCCTAAATGTAAATGTAAATGTAAATGTAATGTTGCACTTAATGAAATACATAATAAACCCGCGCTATATTTTACTCTGGCCACCGTGTACAGACCCCCAGGGCCATATGCCGATTTTCTAAAAGAATTTGGACATCTGCTATCAGACCTAATTGTTAACTCTGACAAAGTGTTGATAGTAGGTGACTTTAACATTCATGTAGATGATGCTAATGACACTTTAGCCCTCGCATTTATGGACTTACTAAATTCCTTTGGGGTTAAACAAAATATAAATAGATCAACTCACCGCTGTAATCATACACTAGATTTAATTATATCTCATGGTATAGATGTCACTAATATAGAGATTTTAACTCAAAGTGATGATATCACAGATCATCACCTCCTGATATATACTCTACCCGTAGAACAGATTAGCTGTGTCTCTCCACGTTATTGATTTGTTAGAAATATGAATCCGACTACTAAAGACAGATTCACAAGTAATCTCCCGGATCTGTCCCAAATTCTTATTAGACCCCTAAATGCAGACGATCTAGACGAAGTGACCAGCAGCATGGGTACTATTTTTACCAGTACATTAGACACTGTTGCTCCCATCAGATTAAAAAAAGTCAGAGATAAAACACTTGCTCCTTGGTACAATAGTCATACTCGCGCCCTAAAGAGAGCAACCCGTAACCTTAAGCGAAAATGGAGAAAAACTAAATTAGAAGTTTTTCGAATTGCGTTTAAAGACAGTATGTGCAGCTATAGACGGGCTCTAAAAACCGCTAGGACCGAGCATCTTAGCCAACTGATAGCAAGAAACCAAAACAATCCCAAGTTCTTATTTAGTACAGTAGCCTGCCTAACAAAACCTAAGATGCCTGCAGAGAGTACTCCACAACATTTTAGTAGTGAAGATTTTATGGACTTCTTTAATGAAAAAATCGATAGCATAAGGAAGAAAATAACAGAGGTTCAACCTCTAATAGCATCTCATGATCTAGTTCAGCCTAGAGCTTCACATTTAGATTTTCAGTGCTTTACAGGTATAGGACAGGAAGAGCTGTATAAACTTATCACCTCAGCTAAATCAACAACGTGCCTGTTAGACCCAATACCAACCAGATTTTTAAAAGAAGTGATGCTTACAGTTGGAGAGCCAATTCTAAACATTATTAATTCTTCATTATATCTAGGTCACGTCCCTAAACCTTTGAAGCTGGCAGTTATTAAGCCGCTTCTTAAAAAATCTAATTTGGACGCGAATGAAATAACAAATTATAGACCGATTTCAAACCTTCCGTTCATATCAAAAATATTAGAAAAAGTAGTATCAGCTCAAATATGCACATTCTTGCAGGAAAACAACATCCTAGAAGAATTTCAGTCAGGTTTCAGGCCACATCATAGTACAGAAACTGCACTAGTTAAGATTGCAAACGACTTGTTTTTAGCTTCAGACCAAGGCTGCATCTCAATATTAGTCTTACTTGATCTAAGTGCTGCATTCGACACCATAGATCATAATATTCTCATAGACCGCCTACAAAATCATATAGGTATTCAGGGGCAGGCATTAAAATGGTTTAGATCATACCTGTCTGATCGATACCATTTTGTAGATCTAAATGGAGTACCGTCTGATGTAATGCCAGTGAAATATGGTGTCCCACAAGGGTCAGTTTTAGGACCTCTCCTGTTCTCAATTTACATGCTTCCCCTGGGAAACATCATTAGAAGGCATGGGATTAGTTTCCATTGTTATGCTGATGATACCCAATTATACATCTCAACAAAACCAGATGAAATACCCAAGTTGTCTAGATTAACAGAGTGTGTCCAGGACATAAAAGATTGGATGACCAATAACTTTCTTTTACTAAATTCAGATAAGACAGAGATATTGCTCATCGGCCCAAAAACCAGCACACAACAGCTTTCACAATTCAGCCTGCGTTTAGAAGGATGTACTGTTACTACTAGCTCAACAGTAAAAGACTTGGGCGTGATATTAGACAGCAACTTGTCTTTTGAAAATCATATTTCCAATATCACTAAAACAGCCTTTTTCCATCTTAGAAATATTGCCAAACTTAGGAGTATCCTATCCGTATCTGATGCAGAAAAGCTAGTTCATGCATTCATGACCTCCAGACTGGACTATTGTAATGCATTACTAGGTGGTTGTCCTGCATCCTCAATAAACAAGCTACAGTTAGTCCAAAATGCAGCCGCCAGGGTTCTCACTAGATCCAGAAAATATGATCATATAACACCTATATTATCATCCCTGCACTGGCTACCTGTTCAATTTAGAATTTATTACAAAATAGTACTACTTACATACAAGGCTTTAAATGGTTTAGCTCCCACATACCTAACCAGTCTTTTGATACGCTATAATCCACCACGTCCCTTAAGATCACAAAACTCCGGACTTCTGGTAATTCCCAGAATTTTAAAATCTACAAAAGGGGGCAGGGCATTTTCATATTTGGCTCCAAAGCTTTGGAATAGCCTTCCAGACACTGTTCGGGGAGCAGACACGGTTTCCCAATTCAAAAGTAGACTCAAGACGCATCTCTTTAATCTGGCATACGCGTAACTCAACCCATAACCTCATACTCCATTACACTTATCCTGAATGGCAACTACGCTAATTCTCTCCATCTTTTCTGTATTTTTCTACCCATCCTGAGACATCTGGAGATTGTGCCAGCTTCAGTAGACAAAGGCCAACCCTGCGAGGTTTCTAAAGCATCTTGAGAAGGACCTGCTCCAGCTAGATTCTGCTTTATGATGGCTGGAGCTACACATCCTGCTCCTGTGCTTCCAGTGATCTGACCCCATCTGCCCTCTGCACCTACTGCTGAACTGAATCTACACAACTTCTGATATATTGAACTTTCACCTGCACAACACACTTGATGTTATTTCTATCTGTTATCAGCCAGATGAGGATGGGTTCCCTGTTGAGTCTGGTTCCTCTCAAGGTTTCTTCCTATTGCCATCTCAGGGAGTTTTTCCTTGCCACTGTCGCCGTCACCCTTGGCTTGCTCATCAGAGACATTTCATTCATCATTCATTCATTTAATTATTATCTAGACACATTTTTCTCACACATACACACTTCCAAATATTTTCTTTTCTTTTCTTTCTTAAAAAAAAAAAAAAAAAAAAAAAAATCTTTCATTTTTTTCTTGTGAAGCTGCTTTGGGACAATGACCATTGTTAAAAGCGCTATATAAATAAAATTGAATTGAATTGAAGTCTCTGACCAGGCGTTCAAAGCACTTCATCACTACTGAAGTGAGGGCTACACGGCGATAGTCATTGAGTGAAGCAGGATGAGGTTTCTTTGGGACAGGAACAATAATGGACTCTTTGAAGCATGTGGGGATCACCGACTGAGATAAAGAGATGTTGAATATCTCAGTGAACACAGGTGCTAGCTGGTCTGCGCAGGCTCTGAGAATACGGCCTGAGATGCCGTCTGGTCCTGCTGCTTTCCTGGTGTTCACTCTCTTGAAGGCTCTCCTCACGTCATGCTCGGTGATGATGAACGCGCTTCCGGTGCTGGCAGTGACTTCCTGTCTGCAGCCGTTAGCGCCGCTAGCATTAGCATCGCTAGCGTCCTTAGCTGCAGCCTCGAAGCGAGCATAGAAAGTGTTCAGCTCGTCTGCCAGAGACACGTCTGCGTTTATCATACCGGATGTTGGTGCTTTATAATCCGTTATTGTCCTTAATCCCTGCCACAGGCTCCTAGAGTCACTCTGTTGGAGTTGTGACTCTAGTTTCCTCCCGTAATGCTGCTTCGCCTCTTTCACCGCCTTCCGGACGCTGTATGACGCAGCCTTGTACGGTTCCATGTCCCCCGACGCGAGTCCCGTGTTGTAGGCAGCGGTGCGAGATCTCAGAGCGTCGCGGATGGTTTTATCCACCCACGGCTTCTGGTTGGGAAACATTTTAATAGTCTTTTTTTCTACGGTATCGTCCGCTAATTTCCCGATAAATCCCACAACCGCTTCCGTAAACACGCTGACGTCACCATCGGAGTTGTTTCTGAACATGTCCCAGTCTGCGTCATCGAGTGCGTCCTGTAACGCGGCCACCGATTGGTCCGTCCAGCGCGCGACCTCCCTCTGAACCGGAACTTCCTGTTTCAGCCTTTGTTTGTATTTTGGCATGAGGAAGATGGCGGCGTGGTCGGATTTACCAAACGGTGGACAAGATTGTGCCTTGTAGCCGTCCTTGACCGTTGTATAGCAGTGGTCCAGTGTCCTTTCGCCCCTGGTGGGGCAAGTGATGTGCTGGTAAAAGTTTGGCGCTGCACGTTTGAGGTTGGCACTATTAAAGTCCCCCGCCACAATAAGCGCAGCGTCCCGGTGTTGTGTTTGGTGCTGTGTGAGTGCCTCATGCAGCTCGCATAAGGCAGTGTCCGTGTCCGCTTGTGGTGGAATATAAACGGCACTGATTATGACCGATGTAAACTCCCGAGGAAGGTAAAAAGGACGACACATGATGGACAGTAGTTCCAGGTTTGGTGTGCAGGAGTGTGTAAGAGGAACAACGCTCGCGCTGTTGCACCAGCTGCTGTTCACCATTAAACACACGCCGCCTCCCCTTGACTTCCCCCGAGTCCCGCGTCCTGTCCATGCGGTGAACCGAGAAGAACTCGGCCGGCTGGATGGCGTGGTCCGGCACCGCTGGGTTCAGCCATGTCTCGGTGAAGCAGAGGAGATTGCAGTCCCGAATGTCTCTCTGGAACTTTATCCTGGCTCTGAGGTCATCGAGCTTGTTTTCCAGTGACTGGACGTTGGCGAGCAGGATGCTAGGCAGAGGTGTGCGGTGTGCACGGGCTCTCAGCCTGTTCCTGACGCCGGCTCGTTTCCCCCGGGGCCGCCGCTTCGCGTCGCGTCCTTTGTTGTCCCTCAGGATCTCACTCGGCCAGCTCGGATCCGGAGTTAAAAACGTTGAATTGTGAGTACATTGTATACCAATAGAAACAAGAGTGTCTCTATCATAACTAATGTACCCCATGGTGGTAATTTTGCCGGTTTTAAAACGCTGTAAACTAACTTAAAGAACAAAAACAAAGAAAAGGTGGTCGGAGCAGTCGTGACGGCAGCCGACCTCACCGGCGCCATCTTGGTTCCCAAACTTGGAACGATTGCATGCTCACAGACAAAAATCAACTTTTTCCACATTTTGTTATGTCACAGCCTTATTTTAAAATGGATTAAACAAAAATCCACAGAATTTTACACACAACACCCCATAATGATAACATGAAAAATTTTAATTTTATTTAAAATAAAAAAATTGAGAAAACACATGTACATAAGTATTCACAGCCTTTGCAAAATTGAGCTCAGGTGCATTCTGTTCCCCCTGATCATCCTTGAGATGTTTCTGCAGCTTAATTGGAGTCTACCTGTGGTAAATTCAGTTGATTGGACATAATTTGAAAAGGCACACACCTGTCTATATAAGGTCTCACAGTTGACAGTTAATGCCAGACAGAAGCCACTCCTTAGTAAAAGGCACATGGCAGCCCGCCTGGAGTTTGCCAAAAGGTACCTGAAGGACTCTCAGACCATGAGAAACAAAATTCTCAGGTCTGATGAGATTCTCTTGCCAATCTACCATATAGGCCTGTTTGGTGGATTTCATTGTACAGGGGGAACATGTTTCTTTACTGTGCATATGACAATAAAACTGATTTGTGTCGTCTCCTACAATTAACACGTTGTCAGAGTTAATCAATATATCTGACAGTAGATGTCCAAATGCTCCTGGGGTCTATACATGGTGGCTAGAGCAAGATATAGCAGGGATTTCTGTATGTCACTGAGTGTAACATTAAGTATGATCACTTTGAATAAGTTAAACCTGGGTTCTATTTTCTGGGTAATATTCAGTAAATTGTTAGTATACACAGGAAATGTGAGAACTGACCAGAAGTAACTAGTGCAATGGTAAGAACAACAACTATTTCAATAAAGCATATAAATTGAATTCAATTCAATTAACGTTATTTATATAGCACTTTTAACAATGGTCATTGTCTCAAAGCAGCTTCACAAAATCAAAGTTGAAAGATTATGGAAATGTGTAAGAGAAAATAAAAATGTGTATAGAGCATAGGGATCTAATTGTCCCTGATTTGCATTTCATACAAATTTACCAAATTGTTTCATTGTGTAAAGCTGCTTTGCGACAATGACAACTGTTAAAAGCGCTATACAAATAAAAATAAAATGCAATTGTATTGAATTATGTTTGCAGAAACCTATGTGCAGTGGGTGGTCAGAGATGGCCATAATGGACTGCATTTTGTTTAGTGTCCTCCTCTCCACCACTTTTTCTTCCGAGAAAGCCCAGCTCCAAACCAACCACAAAACCAGCTCTCCTGACCACCTTGTCTAATCACATGGCATCCTGTAAAAAAAAATCCTTGCTTTTAAGGCTACCACCCTAGCACACTAACGCCAAGAAAAGTACTTCATTTTTTCAATGCCTTTTTTTCCCAGTAAAGACCTGTTGTTCACTCGTCCCCTACACCATTCACAGTTCTCTTTAACCTGAACATTTTCGCTCCCTATGGTTTGGAATCATACTTAACATGGCTAAACATCCTGTGCAGTGGACTTTATAGGGTACTTCACGCCGTTTGGAACACACCTTTCACCATTCGCAACACCCTGCGAATTCACCAGCGCTGACATCACTTCCTCTGTGTGTTATTCTGGTGACATAAACATCTCAGATACCTGTTGCTGCTGCCGTGAAAATTTCACACTATGTACATTAAATAAAGAATATTTATTTAAACAAAACTAATACCATTATAAAACATACTATTGAATGGGTATAGCTTGTAAATGAATGATTGATTACTTGTAATAATAATTGATTTAAGATGTACAGAGATTTTTGTGTCCTTTTAATGATGTCATCCTTGATAATAATGATAATAAATATATACAGTAAATCCTTTTCGAGCTCCATGGAGGGGTTGGTCATGATAAAACATTGATTTTAGTTTTGGCCTTAAATGGCCTTAAATGATAAATGTAAGCAGAAACTACTTAAAACAGACATTTATTTTATTGCTACGCTTCTTGATAATAAAAAAAAATCTGTATATATGCAATATCTTTAGATCTTTTTTGGTAATAACATTTGTACAAAATGTAAATATAAAGTTTGCCATTTGCCAGTTTAATTGTAATAAATTAATTAAGGTGTACATGTTTGTAAAAGGTTAGGCATTTTGATCAACTAGGGAATCCTAGGTGCGATAATTTCAGTGTGTGGTTGGATTTTATTTATTTATTTATTTATTTTAAATAAAGAAAATAGATTTTTAACTAAAACATTTTTCTATTACAAAACAATTTTGTAATGGTCTTTAGTCATTGCCAACCCACATATCTACACTGTATTTTTATTTAAAATGTACAATAATACATAGTTGATTCTTTAAACACCTGGGGCCTCATGTATAAAACTTTGCGTAGATTTCATCCTTAAAATGTGCGTACGCACATAAGGCAGAATTTGCGTACGCACAAAAGTTTTCAGATTTATAAAACCGTACGTACGCCAGAACCTGCGCAAGGTTCGCTTTATAAATCACAATTATCTGAATATTGTGCGTAGGTGCACGTGCTTATAGCTTACCCCAATCTCCTCCCGAAATAACCATATTTGGAGGTTAAGACCGCCTATTTTGAATATGTATGATCTCCCTGCATATTAATACGACCGATAATTGTCATTGATCTGTTGGCTAAAAATGGAAGAACAGAAACGAAAAGCAAAAAAAAAAGAAACTTCACCGACTGCGAGATGGAGGTACTGCTGTCTGAGGTGGAGGGCCGAAAAAAAGTTTTATTTGGTGGGCTCTCTGCGGGCATTTCAAATAAAAGAAAGATGGTAGAATGGGAGCAAGTATAACAGAAGCAGTCAATGCTGTTACATCGGTGCCTCGCACAGTCCAAGAGACCAAAAAAAAAAAATGGTCAGACTTAAAAGTAGTCGTTAAAAAAAAGAATATGTGCACACAGGCGCAGTGTTGTAACAACTGGTGGTGGTCAAGGAATCACTGACTTCTCAGCCTTTGATGTAAGGGTGGGCGCCATTATAGGGGAAACAGGATTAAGTGGAGTTCTTCCAGAATTCCAAGGTGATACGGATGTGATTCGCAGTGACGATGGTAAGTAATTGATTTATCTACACATTATATAAGTTTTTGTCTGTTTAAAATTCTGCTTTTTTATTGTGGATAATTTAAATCAACCAATTCAAATTCCGCGGAAGTGGAAAGTCCTAAAATATCCAAGTGACAAATCTAGCAATAGATGCAGCTGTCCTTAAGATACGTTTATTAAAACAGTCGATTTTCCTGTTTATTCATATGCAAATAAAAAATAACTTAAAAAGACAACACCACTTGTACTTGAACACACAGCGCGGTTTCTCCGCGAGGGTCTTTCCAATACTGGCCGTAATTCAGAACACAATTCCAAGAGAATGGCTCTTGGAAATCGAAATCGGCTCATGAGCCAATCATCATCATGAGCAAGGAAATCTTCACGGTCTCTGAAAACACGCTCCCTCCGTAGAGCGTCATTAGCAAGGTCTTCTAACAGCGCTAGAGCATCCATTATGATGATATGTTATATACGCACATACCTTTTTATAGCCCATTCATTTAAAAAAAAGTAAATTCAAAGTATTTGCACTTGGTTAAGAATGCTGATAATGATAATTCAGGTTGATGCAATTTGATTAATTGGGTGATGACTATTTTAAATAGTTATTGCTATTTGGGCCAGTTGGTGTCGCCAAAACACATACTCTTTTAAAAGAGTGCGTACGCACGGTCAAGAGCATCCTTACGGTGCGCACTTATTTACGCCAAGTTTATTCTTTATAAATCCCGATATGTGCGTGGAAAAATGCGTACGCATATTTCTATGCCCATTTTGGGCGTACGCAACGTTTATACATCAGGCCCCTGGTTGATTAAAATAGAAACTTCCTTGGGTTCTTTATTTTTCCAATTCTAAAGCAGAAAGTTCAAATAATTTGCACATTGCAGCTTTTCCCACAGGTGTAAAATATACTTACGTTGGTAGCCAGTAGAGCGTGCCGCATTACCTGCTGCACAAAGTGGTCTACCATATGCATTTAACAACAAATATATATTACCTTTAAAACAATATTTAGATTTATTTTATTTCACATTTCGGGGATCCAACCTACTAACCCTTCCCTCCATCTACCCTATGTAATAAGTAAGATGAAGTATAAAAAAGACCTAAACACTTAATGTAGATGGCTCTGTTTGTCAGAGCACCTAGCTTTTAAACACCATTTAAGTATTTTTAGCCGTTCTTTGCATTAATGTGTTTTTTAAAAAAATATATGGAAGTCAGGAAGGGAAAAAAAAAAAACATCATGCTTCATTAAGTTCCTTAAGACCTTAATATTTTAAGGAAATCTGGGATCTGGAAACTGTTAAAAGAACTGTGGCTCCCAAAAACCTGATTCCAAAAACTATAACCCTTTATGCTAATAAAGAGCCATGGGTAGGGAGTTGAGTCCCAACTGCACTCATGAAGTAACCAGTAAAGACATTTATTTAAAGTGACAGAACTCCAAGCACGTTATTAGAATTTATTTATTGTACAGTTATAGTTGAACATTTAAACACAAGTTATTTTTACCTTAAAATGGACTTGATTAGTGGAGGTGTGTGACGAGCACTCTATAATGAGTTATTTAGACAGGGGGTGTGGCCATATGTGCATGTGTGCATGTGTATATGTGTGTGAAAGTAATTTCATATCTTTTTTTTTTTTAAACCATACCATTTACACCACCGTTTATTATATACATTACATCTGTGTGTTTAATTGCAGCGTGGGGTATAGAGGGTAGATTTTGGCATGATGTGTACTTTAAAGTGTTCCACTTTCCGCTGTAAAATCCACTTTCATCTTCTGTTTCTCCATCACTGTCTCCAGCTCTGTTGCCTTTTTGCCATCCTGAGATGAGATTAACACTCATTATTTATACATATAATTAGTAGGTTTGTGTGTGTGTGTGTGTGTGTGTGTGTGTATATACCTCCAGCAGTGCTTTCTGTACAGCAACTTGGCTGTACACTCTCGCTCCTTCTTCTGGAATGACTGCACGAAGTTCCTCCTTATTCAGAGAAAAGAGCTGAGCTCCTGTTAATACACGAAGACACTGTACAGTCCTAGACACACACATACAAACATCATTATTAATTCTAAAACATTTCATACAAAATGGAAATGATTTACAAAAACTACTAGAAGAAGCCAATACACAGTCTGCAGCAAATGTCTCAATGTGGCTATCTCTATTATGGATATTTTGTGCCAGGTATAAATCCATTTTTAGAGTCTGAGACACTCGCCCACATATAGTGCTCTACTAATAATGTGAATTATATACTAAAGCATGAACAATGTCCTCTGTTTGCACTTTAACTTTATTAAATTTCAATTTAAAACTAATTTTGTGTCTTTTACACTTGCATGATAGCTCTTTCTCTGCGGAATGCTCATAGCGCTGTCAATTTCAGTTAACATGGTAATTTAACATTGAGACATACATGTTAAACAGTATTCTGTAAATTTTGTCTTTTTCTGTTTAAAATGTTAACATTTTTAGAAAGAGCGGGAGATATGTTAGCGGCAGATCTTTTAATTTTGTGATTAGGGCCACCATGTTTCTCCCACATCCCACAGACGCTCGATCAGATCTGGATAATATAGAGGTGGAGTCAACCCCTCGAACTCTTTGCCATGTCCCTCAAACCGTTCCTGAACAGTGTGTGCATTGTGTCAGGACGCATTATCCTGGTGAAAGAGGACATTGCCATAAATGAACAAGATCTTCATGAAGGGGTGTAACATGGTCTGTAAGAGTGTTTAGGTAGGTGGTACGTGTCAGAGGAACATCCTCATGAATGGCAGGATCCAAGGTTACCCAGCAGAAGTGCAGGTTTCCTAAACCTCCAATAATCTACCGAACTTCATTAAACACATGAAACGTACATTCTATACATTAAATGTGCATTCACATCAACTACCACCTAGAGCTTTAGCAGTAATTTTCACAGAACGCGATCAGGCAACTGAGGGTCAACATTTCATTATACCCTAGATAATTTAGCTCCAGTTAAAAAAAATATATATTACAGATAAGTATAATGACCACACATCACTTTAAAACATAACGCTCAAGAATTAGAACGTGAATGGCATTAAACTAAATTGTTAGTATTTTAAATAGCATGGAAGGAGAGAATCCTAAACTATGAAAAAGCTTTTAGTGCCGCTAGAACAACATATCTCTCCACTCTTATAGAAACTAACAAAAATTATCAGAGATTTTTATTTAATATGTAGCAAAACTAACCAGGAATAAGACCACTAAAGAAATCTCCACTTCTATAACATGCAGGACTTTATGAACTTCTTCAATATCAAAATATTAGGCATTTCAGGCTTTAAAACCAGACAATTTAATTGATACAGATAATAAACTAACCACATCAAATCAGAACCTACTTTACTCCTCTTGAAGAGAATGAAGAGAATTTCACATCTCTTCTGCAAAATCATTAACCTGTGAATTGAACCCCTGTTAAAATAATTAATACCTTACGCAGCTAATTAAGAAATCTAATCTTGACCCCTACCAGCTGTCCAACTACAGGCCAATATCAAACCTTCCCTTTAGCTTTAAGACTCTGGAGAAGTAGCACAGAAGCTATGTTCATATTTACATAGAAATAACATACATGAACTGCATCAGTCAGGATTTAATCCTCAGCACAGCACAGAGACAGCACTTGTTAAAGTAATAATAGACCTCCTATTGGCCTCTGATCAGGGTTGTGTAACTATGCTTGTATTACTCGACCTCAGTGCAGCTTTTGACACCGTTGATCACGCTATTCTTCTTCACAGATTAGAAAATGTAGTAGGAATTAAGGGTACAGCCCTCTCCTGGCTCAGATCCTGTTTGACTGATCGTTATCAGTTTGTATATTTAAATAGTTACTATTCTGCATGTTCTCAAGCAAAGTTTGGTGTTCCAAAGGATCAGTTTTAGGCTCACTCTTTTATTCTCTGAGCATGCTTCCTCTGGGCAACATAATCCGTAAGCATGGTATTAGATTTCACTGTTTTGCTGACGACACACAGTTATATGTCTCAGCAAAACCAAAAGAGAAAAAAACAGCTTAATAATATTGTGTGCAGAACATAAGAGACTGAATTTTAATTAACTTTCTTCTGCTTAAACCTGACAAAACAGAAGTTCTGGTCATGGGACTACGTGCAGCTAGAAGCAAGCTTTTTAATCACACCCTAACTTTGGATGGCTCCATCAAGTAGAACATTAAAAAACCTTCATGTAATTATAGATTTCAAACCTTCATTTGAAGCACATGTAGATAATATTACCAGGTTAGCATTATTTCATCTCCGAAAAAGAAAAAATTAGTTCATGCTTTTATCACCTCTAGGTTAGACTACTGTAACGGCTTACTGTCTGGTTATTCACCTAGGTGCATAAACAAGCTTCAGTTCAGAATGCAGCAGAATGCAGAACCCCACTCCCACTTAAATCAAAGGATGCAGAATACTTGTCGGTACCCCGTATTATGAAAACTATAGAAGGGGTAGTGCTTTTTCTTACAAAGACCCAAAGTTATGGATTAGCCTTCCAATTGATGTTTTTGAATGTGTAAGTGTTTAAGTTTAGGCTGAAAACCTAATTATTTAGCCAAGACTTTTTTTAAATAGATTTGTCTTAAGTAAGAGTGCAGATTTATAGGACTCATAGATGTAGGCAGGGGTAGCTGAGTGGTTAAGTCATTGTCTGTTTGGAAAGTTTTACAGTTTAAACCCCACAATCACCAAGTTGCCACAGTTTGGCCCTTGAGAAAGGCCCATAACCCTTAACTGTTCAGATGTATAATGAAAAAAAATAAATAAATGTAATTCGCCGTGGATAAGATCTACTAAATGCCATAACTGTAAATGTATTTGGATGCTGTATTCTACACTTTCATTGATCACTCGTTTTTTGAGGGTGGAGTGACTGGTTGCTTTACTTCCCAGTTCCCCCTTATGTCTGTGTTTCCTTGTGGCTCGCCGTTTTAGTTACAGTATGTTGTTGTAGTTAGTCCTGCTGGAGTCCCTGATTGCACTCTCCACTAAATAAACCTAAATGCTCTCTCTCTCTCTCTCTCTCTCTCTCTCTCTCTCTCTCTCTCTCTCTCTCTTTCTCCGTCAAGCTACCCATTGCATTCCTGAATTACCAGTAGCCCTGACCCCTTCTGCCATACAGACCTGCCTAATTCCTATTTCTGGTTGGAGTTCTTATCACATGCAGACACTTACTGCTACTGAGGATGACCCTGTGTGGTCTGCTTATAGATGCATGTGAGTGCTGAGTTTATCCAGGAAATCCACAAAGATGGCTTTAGAAAGCATTCGATAAATAGCTTTTGAAATCCCACAAACAATTTTGGACCCAAGTCTCTGTCAGTGAACAATCTCATAACAAAGGGAACTTCAGTAAGATAAATCAATAAACCTAAATAAAACACATTTCCTGGTATGCAGGTGCAATTTTTACCTTGTAACAATGCTATTTACATTACTTACATACTTTATAATTTAGATTATAAAGAAATGTTAGAGCAGAAGTTCTCACAGACAGGCACAGAAGCAACTGATGGTTAACAGCATCTTTAATAAGAGCATCGGCACATAAAAACAGCCGGGCTCTACATGTAAAAGAATGTCATTTATTCCTGACTTAATAACTACTCTTAAATTACTTTTGCTAAATTTTCAGGGTGATTATTGAGTTTTGGTAATGCAAAGTGTGTGTGTGTGTGTGTGTGTGTGTGTTGTGTCTTTTATTAAACTCACGATTCACAGAAGCCTTTCCCACGTAGCCAGGCCTCAACCTCAGCAGGAGGCGAGTAAAAGTCCAAAGGAAGTGATGTATCTGCAGAGCGAGGGATAAGCAAAGGACGAGACAAAGCTGCTTTCCCACTGGTCAGTCTCTGCAGGAGCTCATCGTTAACCTGCATCACTGAAAGCCACACATGGAGATGATCAGTAGATAAGACACTACTTTTTGTCACAGGTACCTTACAGTACAGTGTGTGTGTGTGTGTGTGTGTGTGTGTTAAGGTGTAATGTGTGTGTGCCTTTTTCTGTGTCCTCAGACAGGTGTTGGGGTGGCAGGGCGATGCTGCGAGGACGTGAGGTGTTAAGGTCAGAGGTCCGGCCAAGGGAACTGGGCAGAGGCAGAGTGCTTGTCTTCTGCATTGATGGAGGTGCTGGAGCCTGTGAGATAGACAAGTGAGAGAGAGAGAGAGAGAGAGAGAGAGAGAGAGAGAGGACATGCTAATTTAATGGTTATTTTGTAATGTATATATTTTTTCACCTATTTGTGGTTCATGGTTGTCTTAATGAAACTGGTGTATTTACAGTGAAGTCAATAAATATTTGATCACCCTGTGATTCTGCAAGTGGTATTTTGTGTAGATTCACAAGAAATAAAAGTCCAGTTTGTAAAAGAAAAATAGAAATAAAATGTATAATAATAAAAACAAATCCGTGGAAATATTATGTACAGTGAGGTGACATGCACAAGTCTAATGTCTTGATTATTAATAAGACTTCTCACAGTGGTCAGTTTTTAGTTTTCTTTGTTTGTGTGTGTGTGTGTGTGTGTGTGTGTGTGTGTGTGTGTGTGTGTGTGTGTGTGTGTGTGTGTGTGTACCTTGGGGGGGTTGTTGGGGCCAGGACTCTCAATGTGAGAAATAGGCTCCAGAATGTTGAAGGGGACAAAACCAACTTCATTAAACCTGTTGCGACACTTCCACCATCGTTTAGAAGATTCAATCACCTGAGAGAGAGAGAGAGAGAGAGAGGGGGAAAGAAATGAATAATTAGTTACAATCAGAGACTCGTGATTGGTCAGACAGACAGATGGACAGACAGGTAAATTGAAAAACAGACAGGCGGCTAGACAAACAGGTACAGTAGACTGGCAGACAGGTCAGTTGATGTCCAGACATGTGGACAGATGCACAGGTGGATAAGTAGTCAGACGCTAATAAAATACTAATATTCACTGTCATGGCTAGACAGATACTGTATGAGTACATAACAGTTTATTGATTGATGGTTACATCTACTTCCGGTGAATGTTTTGTTTAATGCTAAGATGTGCCAACAGTAAAAGTGTGATATTCTTCTTCTTATTGTTATTATTATTATTATTGTGTGTGACACACCTCCAGTGTCTCTCCCTGTAGGACTGAGAGCTCACTGCTGTTTCGAGCCACAAAGTCATAGCTGCAGCGGTAAAGCCTCTCCTTTAGCGGCGCACCGTCACTGTGGGGACACAAAAAGAAACATCACACAACTTTAATACAGGACCACCACGGGCACTGAAGTGATGTTCTGCAGAAGCAAACTAAACACTACAGAGATGCACAGAGTTATAGGAGCACACAGTCACAATAAGGAACCACACTGAGAACGACAGCATCACATACAGGACTGTAGATCTACACCCAGAGGCGGACTGGGACCAAAAAGTGTCCCTGGACTTCCTGTCCTTCCTTCCTGAACATATTATTGGGTCATATTATCAACATATAAAACTATAAAGACAATATTTTAGCTTGTTAGGGGTATCATTTTGATGCAGTGTGAGATACACCACTCATCAGTGTATAAGATACACACACCACTCATCAGTGTATAAGATACACACCACTCATCAGTGTATAAGATACACACCACTCATCAGTGTATAAGATACACACACCGCTCATCAGTGTATAAGATACACACACCACTCGTCAGTGTATAAGATACACACCACTCATCAGTGTATAAGATACACACACCACTCATCAGTGTATAAGATACACACACCACTCGTCAGTGTATAAGATACACACCACTCATCAGTGTATAAGATACACACCACTCATCAGTCTATGAGATACACACACCACTCGTCAGTGTATAAGATACACACCACTCGTCAGTGTATAAGATACACACACCACTCATCAGTGTATAAGATACACACCACTCATCAGTGTATAAGATACACACCACTCGTCAGTGTATAAGATACACACACCACTCATCAGTGTATAAGATACACACCACTCATCAGTGTATGAGATACACACACCACTCATCAGTGTATAAGATACACACCACTCATCAGTGTATGAGATACACACACCACTCATCAGTGTATGAGATACACACCACTCATCAGTGTATGAGATACACACACCGCTCATCAGCGTATAAGATACACACACCGCTCGTCAGCGTATGAGATACACACACCGCTCGTCAGCGTATGAGATACACACACCGCTCGTCAGCGTATGAGATACACACACCGCTCGTCAGCGTATGAGATACACACACCGCTCGTCAGCGTATGAGATACACACACCGCTCGTCAGCGTATGAGATACACACACCGCTCGTCAGCGTATGAGATACACACACCGCTCGTCAGCGTATGAGATACACACACCGCTCGTCAGCGTATGAGATACACACACCGCTCGTCAGCGTATGAGATACACACACCGCTCGTCAGCGTATGAGATACACACACCGCTCGTCAGCGTATGAGATACACACACCGCTCGTCAGCGTATGAGATACACACACCGCTCGTCAGCGTATGAGATACACACACCGCTCGTCAGCGTATGAGATCCACACACCGCTCGTCAGCGTATGAGATCCACACACCGCTCGTCAGCGTATGAGATCCACACACCGCTCGTCAGCGTATGAGATCCACACACCGCTCGTCAGCGTATGAGATCCACACACCGCTCGTCAGCGTATGAGATCCACACACCGCTCGTCAGCGTATGAGATCCACACACCGCTCGTCAGCGTATGAGATCCACACACCGCTCGTCAGCGTATGAGATCCACACACCGCTCGTCAGCGTATGAGATCCACACACCGCTCGTCAGCGTATGAGATCCACACACCGCTCGTCAGCGTATGAGATCCACACACCGCTCGTCAGCGTATGAGATCCACACACCGCTCGTCAGCGTATGAGATCCACACACCGCTCGTCAGCGTATGAGATCCACACACCGCTCGTCAGCGTATGAGATCCACACACCGCTCGTCAGCGTATGAGATCCACACACCGCTCGTCAGCGTATGAGATCCACACACCGCTCGTCAGCGTATGAGATCCACACACCGCTCGTCAGCGTATGAGATACACACACCGCTCGTCAGCGTATGAGATCCACACACCGCTCGTCAGCGTATGAGATCCACACACCGCTCGTCAGCGTATGAGATCCACACACCGCTCGTCAGCGTATGAGATCCACACACCGCTCGTCAGCGTATGAGATCCACACACCGCTCGTCAGCGTATGAGATCCACACACCGCTCGTCAGCGTATGAGATACACACACCGCTCGTCAGCGTATGAGATCCACACACCGCTCGTCAGCGTATGAGATCCACACACCGCTCGTCAGCGTATGAGATACACACACCGCTCGTCAGCGTATGAGATCCACACACCGCTCGTCAGCGTATGAGATACACACACCGCTCGTCAGCGTATGAGATACACACACCGCTCGTCAGCGTATGAGATACACACACCGCTCGTCAGCGTATGAGATACACACACCGCTCGTCAGCGTATGAGATACACACACCGCTCGTCAGCGTATGAGATACACACACCGCTCGTCAGCGTATGAGATACACACACCGCTCGTCAGCGTATGAGATACACACACCGCTCGTCAGCGTATGAGATACACACACCGCTCGTCAGCGTATGAGATACACACACCGCTCGTCAGCGTATGAGATACACACACCGCTCGTCAGCGTATGAGATACACACACCGCTCGTCAGCGTATGAGATACACACACCGCTCGTCAGCGTATGAGATACACACACCGCTCGTCAGCGTATGAGATACACACACCGCTCGTCAGCGTATGAGATACACACACCGCTCGTCAGCGTATGAGATACACACACCGCTCGTCAGCGTATGAGATACACACACCGCTCGTCAGCGTATGAGATACACACACCGCTCGTCAGCGTATGAGATACACACACCGCTCGTCAGCGTATGAGATACACACACCGCTCGTCAGCGTATGAGATACACACACCGCTCGTCAGCGTATGAGATACACACACCGCTCGTCAGCGTATGAGATACACACACCGCTCGTCAGCGTATGAGATACACACACCGCTCGTCAGCGTATGAGATACACACACCGCTCGTCAGCGTATGAGATACACACACCGCTCGTCAGCGTATGAGATACACACACCGCTCGTCAGCGTATGAGATACACACACCGCTCGTCAGCGTATGAGATACACACACCGCTCGTCAGCGTATGAGATACACACACCGCTCGTCAGCGTATGAGATACACACACCGCTCGTCAGCGTATGAGATACACACACCGCTCGTCAGCGTATGAGATACACACACCGCTCGTCAGCGTATGAGATACACACACCGCTCGTCAGCGTATGAGATACACACACCGCTCGTCAGCGTATGAGATACACACACCGCTCGTCAGCGTATGAGATACACACACCGCTCGTCAGCGTATGAGATACACACACCGCTCGTCAGCGTATGAGATACACACACCGCTCGTCAGCGTATGAGATACACACACCGCTCGTCAGCGTATGAGATACACACACCGCTCGTCAGCGTATGAGATACACACACCGCTCGTCAGCGTATGAGATACACACACCGCTCGTCAGCGTATGAGATACACACACCGCTCGTCAGCGTATGAGATACACACACCGCTCGTCAGCGTATGAGATACACACACCGCTCGTCAGCGTATGAGATACACACACCGCTCGTCAGCGTATGAGATACACACACCGCTCGTCAGCGTATGAGATACACACACCGCTCGTCAGTGTATGAGATACACACACCGCTCGTCAGTGTATAAGATACACACACCGCTCGTCAGTGTGAGCTGTAAGTGCAGCAGGTCAGTGATGATGAACCAGTGCCTGATGATGATAACCAACACCTCTCCCCTGATCTACCAGAGTGAAACTGCACAGGTTTTTTCATCCTTTTCACTCGGCTCAGGTAGAGAAGGGGAGAGGTGTTAGTCATCATCACTGACCTACTAGAAATGATCAATTAATTGCTCAAAATTCACTGTATCGAGAAAGGATCAATATACTGCCCTCTCTAAATTAAAAGTAAAAAGGAACATGTTTCAGAACACATACAGTGGTTACTCACACGGAATGTCTATGACTGCCACGCACTCTGTCGCAGCCAAACAACAACAGCCAAAATAAATCAGTCGCAATTCAATGTCATTTGTGAAATGACCGCCAGGTGGCGCAAAGGGACATTTTGCAAAAGGCTGCAATTAATTTTGTTTGGACAGACTCTCTGTTTCTATCTATCTATTGTTATTATTAAAGAAAACAGCACAAACAACAGCTCAAGTGCTTGTAAAAACATTTTTTATTTTTAACGGTAAAAATGTCAATGTTGGAATCGGAAGCTCAGTGGTCCGAGCATAACATAATTATTTAATTATTAATAATTAAAGCTGCTCACATTGCGCACGCTTTCACTTTTTAAAAATGCAGTGTTTAATCATCAATTAGTTTAATTTCTTTCTCTCGGGGAAAACAGCAAGGAAACTGATTGGCCATTTTATTAATTCATTGATGTGGAGTTTCGGTTTATTTTCTGACGCTCTCAAGTTCACCGAAACCGATACAGAATAGCGCTGTATCCGTTTTCTCGTCATTGTGCGTGCACTTAAATAAAAGTAAAGTCTTATAAAGGCTATGTAGCTTATATAGGTTTATTATATAGTTTTTGCCCATTAATCTGACAACACCTGTGACTCACCCACGTTTTCTGATACACACACCCAGAGTTTTCTGGCTACGCGAGTGTTACACATGATAAAATATAAAGGCTCACTGTGTTAACATTTACTTTGCTTAAATTCGATGGAACTAAGAAACCCCTATATTTAAGTTCTAAATTTGTACCGTAATTTTAGTACTGTGATGATAAATTCGTTTAATGTTTCACTTGTATTTTATAAGGTTTTTGCCGGTGGTGATACAGCGCAACGGGGGTGCTGGGATGTGAAAATGTAATATGTTAAAATGTTTTTATTATTTATTAAAGAACATTATGATGATCATAACAGCCTACTGCATTTTAATCTTATAATAACACAAAAACACATCGACATCTGCTGACACAGTAGCACGGCCTGACAATGTTAGAATTTTTATGGTAATTTAGTTTCGTTTATTTCAGTTAATAAATCTACTACAAATTTAAAGAACACAAAATATAAGATGACAAAAAAACCTACATGCGTAGATTTTCTAATTACACATGATAAAATCTAAAGGCTCACTGTGTTAATGTTTACTTTGCTTAAATTCGATCCTAATAAGATTTAATTTAATTTGAATTCTACATTTGTACTGTAATTTTAGTACTGTGATTATGAATTTGTTTAACTACAGTTTTTTACTTGATTTCATCCGCTACTACGTGAATGAACTGATGCTTAAGGCGTCAGTTATAGTTATATAGCGCCACTCAGTGGTAAAAGCCAGCAAACGCACAAACGCAAATGCTGCCACCGTGAGGCGTTGCGGTAAAACCAGAATAACGCTTGAGTACCATCTGTATGGTATAGATCAATAATTAATAGGGAGACATGGCGATACATTGGCGTGCACACAAACACACGCTCTTTGTCAGCGGTGCCCGTGCAATCAACGCACTCATCCATCTGCGTAGAAAAAAGATGCAATATTATAGTTTCCGTCATAATTTTTTATATATTTGCGCACTGACTGGACTGCCACTGTTTACACCCATGACTACAAAACCACACTAAGAACTACAGCGCCACTCTCAGGCCTGTAAAGCTACACCCATGTCTACAGAATCATACTGGGGACTACAGCGTTCCACTCAGGACAGTAGATCTACACCCATGACTACAGAATCACACTGAAAGCTATAGGGCTACACGCTTAAGACTAGTTCAATTTAATTCAATTAGATTTTATTTATAGAATGCTTTTAACACTTTTCATTGTCACAAAGTTCATAAGTTTCATGCACTGAATGTACAGAAACGTGAAATAAATTAGTATATAATAAATTATAATCATAATAAATCTGTATGCCACATTATACTAAGTCAGTCTTTCTGAATGCAATTTTATGTTAGAAAAGTCAATAAAGTTATGTACAAATGTATTCTATGCATCACAAACCTAGCAAGTCCTAGCCTGAATTACTTTTTCTTTCTGGGCTCAATCACGAAACAATTATTATCTTTAGTTTGTAAGAGTACACAAGTTGTAAAGAATTCAGAAATGATTTAAGTTCCTATAGAACCAGTTGCACTCCTTTATTTTTTTAGTGTTAAGTTACATTTAAAAAATAATGTATAATTACTCTAACTGTATCCTCATATGAGGCTGTTTCCTCTTAAGGCTTTTTTACTCTATGTAACCTCAAGGTGTTTTTCCTAGCCACCATCAACAGTGTTAACTTATAATTTAGTATTTATGTCCAGTTGTGTTGAAGGAAATTAGAGGAACGTCCCTCTACTGGCTCAAGTCTTATTTGACTGATCATTATCAGAGGGGATTAAAGGCCTGGCTTGGGGAAGATCAAGTGCGTGTGAAATTAAAGGTAAACGTGGGTTAAAAAAGTTGTCAGATAAAAGCGAAGACGGCATGTACGCTGTCATTGAGGCAAGTCCTGAGTGACAGTGAACTGGGCTGTCCAGCTTTAGTATCTGAATTATCTGAACCACAGAGATCAAAAGAATCAACTGCCATTAGAAGTAAAGATTTGGGTCTGTTGGTTGTTTTTAGTTGTATTTTTTATTTGTGTAATAGTAAAGTATTTTGAGACGACGTTCTAGTCCTGTGTAGACTAACAGGCGTTCATTGGCACTATTTGAACAGGTCTTTTTTTTCTTTTCTTTAAAGTCATTCTGGTATCAAGATTTAGTAAATTTCAGGAAAGGTGAATGTAACAAAGGTTAAATTTATTTTTATGCATGAAATGTTACTAAATGCAAAGTCCTAATTTATTCTCCGCATTTAGTTGTGGGCCATTTGTACATGGTAATGCTGGCAGATTTGCATATCCCGAAAGACAGTGTGTATCTGCAAGGTGATAATTAGCCTCAGATTTTACTAGGCAAAGGTAAGCACTAAAAGTTAACGGAGCTACACTCACAAAGGTTTCAATCCGAATAAAACTTGTTCTATTTTAGTTATGTTTTTGTGATATTTGTGTTGACATGAAATTAGTTCTTTTTATATGTACTAAACTTTGTAAATCTCTCAGTATTTCTACGTTAGAGTGTAGGGTCTGATTTGCATTCTCTGTGTGACAGATGTTGCTTGAGTGTTGCGTAATGACTGAACACAATGTGTAATGTAGTTCATCTCGCCTGGGTCCCTATTTAAAACCAGCACACAATGTGCAACTTCTTCAACTGTTACATTTAAACCACTTAAACTTCAATTATTTTACCCATAAAACTCCTATAAACCCTGTTGTGCAATTCTACATCTTATTGTCACATAACGGTTTTCCTCACTCCTGTCACCACTGACTCGCATTAGTGTGTCTATAACCACTGAGGTTGATGAGAGAAGCTGATGTAGTGTTTATAATGTAGTATAATACTCACACTTCAGTGTGTGTGTTCTGGTCAGGAATCTCAGGAACAGAAGGCTGAACAGAACTCTGGAGCTGTAGACAAGTGAAAGAACAAGTTATGCACACACATGCACACGTGTGACCTTAGTGAAGCACATATCAGCGCTGTAAGCAAATATTTAGCTGTTCCCAGTTAGCGGACAAACGGTGTGTGTACAGCACAACTTCACCACTTTAGGGCTTGAGAATAAAAACAAAGTCATGTAAAGTGACTGGGAAATTACATGAAGTGAAATACTCAGTCTATAGAGGACAGACATTTGCGAATGTAAATCAGATCAATACCTGAAGTAACTAAACGGAGCCATCGAATGTTTCATGTTGTTGACTCTGTGTTGCTAACTAAGCGATAGTATTTTACATTTTAATGTTGATTAATATTCGATATTAGCAGCTCTGACAGTAGTGGAGCTGCAGGTCACAGATTTATATTAACATGACATTACAGTTGATACCCCCTTTAAATGTGTGTACACACTACAGGGTTTAAAGTCTTATGATACTATATTGTTAGGATTACCGCTAGCTTTTTCTGCTTTTCATCTTTGTTGTGTTCTGCTTGGATGGGATCGATCCAGCTCTCGAGCTCTGACCCAGCTGGTTTCCACCCATTCAGAAACAAGGGAGTATACGCAGATCCGGAAACATCTAATTCTGACCTGAGAAACACACACACACACATACACACATACACACACACACACACACACACACAATGTTTATTTAGTAAATATGTGGGTAAAGACACATGATACAGCCAAAAGGATGTAGAGGCCTATACACACCAATATACATTTCTTCCTCGAATCTTTGAAACACTAAATAAGACATTCAACACACACACACACACATGGGTATGATGGTTTGCGGTACGCATACCTTTGGCTGTATTGTGTGTGTGTGTGTGTGTGTGTGTACCCTGATTGTGTCCAGTAGCTTCCCAGGGAGCTCCAGAATGTCTGTTCTTCTGGTGAAAGATTCTCTTTAAGGAGTGTTACTGCACCCACTGTCACTGCAGGACTTCTCACTGATGCTGCCAATGCAGGACCTCCTGTAGTCCTAACAATCTAAACACACAGAAACAGAGAAAAGTAGATGGTGAGTACACAAGATTTTCAGGGAGACGGCCTTCAGCAAAAAAGCATTATTATTTGTAATTAATATTTATTTCCATCCTTTTTACAGCTCAGAACTCACTGTCTGTACAACTGTATCCTGCGTCCGGGGGGGGGGGGGGGGGGGGTGTTGGGTGGGGGGGAGTTACCTGGAGAACATACAGCGCAAGCTCCATGCACACAGAGACGGGAATGGAACCCGGACCCTGGTGGTGGAAGGCGACAGTGCTAACCGCTACACTACCATGCTACCACTACCCACAGTGAATTCATTCAGCAATTCTGTGGAAGCATCATGGTACAGTATCACACTAGCTGGGAGATAAAAGAGATAAAAGTTACATCGCTAAGCATTCGGATTTTACTGTTAAGAAACTATTAAGAGTACTTTTATACTGACTGATGAATACAAATTGTCTACAAAAATGTCTTTTATTTTTTAATAAAGACAGCAAAACAATATTTAAATTCCCAACATCAAATGTACAAGTGTCAGATGTACAAGTGTCAGATGTACAAGTGTCAGGGTGGACATTTGTAAGCGTTTTTTGGGCAGACAGTCCAAACATATCATTTTATAGAAGGACTTTTATTACAACTTTATCACACACATGTTAAAACTGCATTCTGGTCTTTAAGTGCACACGGGGTGTTAAATATGTTCCTGTAGGGGGTCAACAACAAACACGGACATGTGACGAGGTCTTTAAAGGGGTGATTTTGCTCAGGGAAGGAGAGGGTTAAAGGAGGGAGGAAGGGAAAAGGGAAGGAGGGGTGCTCACGTGCAGGTCTGGTACATTTCTGGTAACCACAGCTGCCAGTTTTTACCCTAAAATTTCCGGTTTATTTATAAACTGTAGAAAAAACTATTAAAATCCGTAAAATATACAGTATAATGAGTGCAATCCCGTACAACCAATAATGTTGCTATCGTATTTTTTACCACAGCTGCCAGTTTTTTACCGTAAAATTTACGGTTTATTTTTTACAAAGCAGATATTTTTAAACTTTATTAACAAATGTTTAGTAAAATATCAACTGAAGCTTCATGATATTAGTAATAAATACCTTCTCTGAGAGTTTCCTTTTTATAAATACAGTATATCATGAATTATACTGCAATAAACCATATGTTCATATGTTTTTAACGGTTAAATTCAATTTTTTACTGTAAATTCTAGGGTTATCCCAAGTTTTGTAAAATACGGCTTGATTCTGTAGCATTTATATGGTATTTACCTGTTAAAATTACGAAAGTTTTTTTTACAGTGAACTACAGTCCATACACCCCTATAAACCCAATACCCCCATATCCACTATATACCCTAATGTCCCTATAGTTCCTTATATCTCCTTACAGTCCATAAACCCCTACAGTGAATACAGCCCTTAAAGCCCTAGACCCACTACACCCCAAGCATCCCCTAAAGGCACTACAGCCCGTACAGCCCTTATATCCCCTCCATCCACTACACCCCGACTACAGGTTTAACAACCACTACAGCCCTTATAGCCTATAACTCTACAGCCACTACACCCCCATGTCCCATATACCTACTACAGTACAGTCCATAAAGCCCCTACATCACTACATCCCTTACCCTCCCTACAGCCTGCGGAATAGACATATGATTCCCATCACCCTTCAAGCTTCAGGAACAGATTGTCCTCATGAGTTTGCATTGTATGTTGATGCACCATATAGTGGCCATGTTGTGTAAAGACTTTAAGGCTCTGCTAAATTCAGGAAGTGCCATTGCTTTCACTTACCCCTCTAGAATCTGAGCAGTAGGAGGCTTGCTTATTGTTTGCGGCTCTTATCAAGGCAACACCTCATTAATAAGCACTTGGGGCAGCGTTAGAATAGTGTTAATGGATTGGAACGAGGCACGTGTACATCCGGGTGGACTGGACCGCCGCACACACCCACAGAATACTTCACATCTTATCAGTGAACATAATGCAGTGTTCACACACACACATACACACACACACGCGCGCGCGCTCTGTCTCTCTCTCACCATGTCCAGAGGTCTGAAGATGTGGTGCAGGAGTTCTTCTGATGTCGGGTTAGCAATGGCTGACTTTAACCTTGCCTGAAATAAAAAATATGTTTATCAGTTTCTCAACCTGTTGCAGCAACTACTGTAAGCAGTGTGTGTGTGTGTGTGTGTGTGTGTGTGTGTCTTACCAGAAGACAGAAGCTGTATTTGAATTTCTGGAAAATCTGGATGAACTCAGCTTCAGGAGGAATTTTAGCTTTAGCACTAAGCAGGTCATCTACCCCATGCACACACACACACACACACACACACACACACACACACACACACACACACACAATTAATTAACTGATTAATTAGTCAGTAATTTAAGATAAATCTCTATTCTTTCTCTTTCTCTATCTGTTGCTATCTCTATACCTTCCTTCTTTTTAATTTTTTTCTTCTTGTTGTTTCTCTGTTCAAGGATGTTCTGAGCTTCGGCTGCCTGCTGAAGTTTCACCATGAACATCTCGATCTCCTCGAAACAGTGATTTAATATGTCCTAGATGGGGACAGGCAGAGAGAACGAGAGTTGTTTGTCGTTGTAGATTAATATGTGAGCTAAAGGTGTGAGCATCCAGGCATCTCGGTTAGGAAATTCTAATTGCATAAGCAAAACACACACACACACACACACACACACACACACACACACACACAAACTGAAACTCACCACCTCCTGCTGTGCCCTCTGGAGTGCCGTATCAGGCTGACCATTCAGCACTCCATTAGCTAGAGAGGGGGGGGGGGGAGAGGGAGAGGAGTTTTTTATTATTATTGTAATCAATTTTTATTTTATAATGAAATAACGTAATACAGTCTGATGTGGAATGAGAACTGAAAGTTACAGCAGAGTTTTCTGTCAGTGTGAAGTCACAGTTTATAATACATACAGTGTTTAGATTATATTTATTAAGGTTACGACAACATTAGACTGTACTTACTGAAAACTACTGCATTATATTATAATAGAGAGCACACATGTATAGATAGTATATGACCTACAATAACACGTCTATAACACCCGTACAACCTAATAGCCCTGTATAAGATATAACGCAGCACATCTGTATTATAGCATATTACAAGCAAATGACCTGTTCAGAATAAAAAGATGACGGGGAGACGCCCCAATAAACAGAGAGCTGGAGCAACCAATGACAGTGTCTTCTATCGAGGTATGCAAGTGACAATGCAAAGTTGGAGGTTTGTGGACAAAAGACTATGGTGTGTTGGTAAAGCATACGTTCCTCAGTCCTTCCAGCCTTCCAGAGAGCCTCCTGTTCTATCTATCTATCTATCTATCTATCTATCTATCTATCTATCTATCTATCTATCTACCTACCTACCTACCTACCTACCTACCTACCTACCTACTATTGTTCCTTGCTCTAACACACGTGATTTAACAAATCAGATCAGAGCAGAAAAAAAATTCTGACAAAACGTTCTCCATGACTGCGGATGGGAACCAGTGCTATAATAAGATTGCATTATGTTTAAAGGCATGACGCATCTTAAAGACATGACCTGTCCCCACTCCATCTGTGTGTACAATGCTGGTGTGTCAGTCCAAGACCTAACACTTTTATTACCTTTTCCCTTTTCCTAGCTAAACTCTGATATAAAAGGTAAGTCAGCAGCTACCACTAACAACATTTGTTTATGGCTCTAAGGGAAGAACCAGCAGGCCTGTACATACTGTACTAACATACCTTTTATAACAAAACACAATGTGTTACCTAGCTCACCTATAAAGCCTAGTACCCCAGTATAGCCTAGTCTGTACGTATAAACTAATTCACCTGTGCAGCCAAGTACAAATAGATGTATAACACACCTCTATATCCATTTACAGTTGCATGCATTTAAAGTTATAGCATTTTTGAGATTCCCTTGTTATTATTTACATTTATATTGTTATTTACAGAACCACACATCTGTATTGTAGGTGTCTCACCTTGTACATCTACAGTATATACCCTAATTTAGCTGGAAAGCCAAGTACACCTGTATAGCCTGGTATCTGAATAACCTAGATCACTATTAAAGTGTAGTACAGTACAACTGCATAAACCTACCTCACATTTACAGCCTACTTAGAGTCTATAACCCCATCTCACCTGGACAGCCTAGTACACCTCTAAAACCTAGCCCACCTTTAGAGATTAGATCATCCTAAAACACATCTAAGACCTAGCTCACATTTAAAGCTTAGTTCACCAGTGAAGCCTAGCGTACCTGTTTAGCTCAGTCCACATGTATAACCCAGTCGAACTGTATAACTGAACGAATTTAATATGTTTATGTCCTTATTTTCTACATTGTAGAGCATTACTGTAGAATTCAGAACGATGCAATACCACACATGGCATTAGAT